>NC_022010.1:12185578-12190974 GCF_000317375.1 Microtus ochrogaster
GTAGACCAGGCTGGTCTCGAACTCACAGAGATCCGCCTGCCTCTGCCTCCCAAGTGCTGGGATTAAAGGCGTGCGCCACCACCGCCCGGCTTATTTGTTTTGTTTTTTGAGACAAGACTTTACCCAAGATGACTCTTTTTTTTTTTAAGATTTGTTTATAATTTTATGTGTTTCACCCGCGTGTATGGATGCGCACTACAGACATCCCTGCTGTTTGTAGATGACAGCCAGAGGGGCCAAGTCCCTTGAAACTGGAGTTGATGGTTGTGAGCCTAAACTCAGTCTCAGTCCTGTCCAGGAAAGCCCAGTGTGTGGATGGATGGGTACTGTAGCCTGGCTGTGTGACCTGCAGCTGCCAAAGCCATGTCGAAGCCCCCAAGGCTGGGAGTGCCAAACAATAGAAAGGTTAAGTCCTCTGGGACTGGAGGCTGCAAGCCCATAGTTGTGTGTGTGTGTGTGTGTGTGTGTGTGTGTGTGTGTGTGTGTGTGTGTGTGGTGTGTTTCCTCTGTGTGTGTCCGTCTGTCTGTCTTTGCTCTCCCAACTGCTTCTTATCATAAGACCCACCCCAATGACTCCACGTAGTTGTAGCCATTCTTTAAGGTCACGTTCTGACGTAATACATACACATTGTCAGAGCTGAGACACGTGACTTTTGGCGGGTACACTTAGGGGACCTAGGTATGCTAAATCGACTGACTTTGCTTGCTCGGAAAGACGACAGTGCCTGTGATCAGCTTTCCACCCAACCATCATGCCAAATCTTGGCCATAATCTTCACCCCTTCCCACCCCCAATCCCAGATCAAGGCCGTCAACAAGGTCCCTTTCCTTCTCCTAGGTCCCCTCAAAGTCCCTCTCTAGGCCCGCATCTGCAGGCGTGGCCCAGACACCACAGCTCCGGGCTGGACCGCCCCACCAGCACTCACCCCTCCGGGATGAGGCGGCCGGGGGGCAAGCTTTCAGAAGTCGGGGAAGACCTGTGTTGTGATTCACTCCCCAGGGGCTTCCTTCCAGCTCTGCCGAAAACCTAATCTTTCTTCTGGCCACAACAGGGACCTCACTTTTCTCCCCTTGGTCCCCAATACAAGCCTTTCCCTTTCTGATCACCGAAGAGAAGGAAGCAGGTAGAGCCTGGATTGTTTATTCGCCTAGCCAGCGTCTGTTACTACCTGGTGCCTGGCAGTGGCTTGCGTGTGACCAAGGGATGAAATACAGGTACTGTAAATTTCCAAGCTTCGAATCTTAGAAAAGCCAAGGAGGCAAAACTTTCGAAAGGACAAGAGGGAGAGCAAAAGAACACGACAACAGCCGCTGCCGAAATAGCTCAGTTGGGAGAGCGTTAGACTGAAGATCTAAAGGTCCCTGGTTCGATCCCGGGTTTCGGCAGCTATTTCCTTTTGTGCATTATTTCCTTCCAATTTACTAAATGTGTTCATATTTTTTCTCAAAAGCCCTGAGCACCGTGCACTAAAGCCAAAAGTCCTGAAAACTTCCCAGCTTCTCCCTTTTGGGGCGAATCGAAGTGTTCCTAAAGCGCCTTATGCCGAAGCATGTGTTAGTCACTGTGATTTTTGTTGATGTCTGCTGGTGTACGCTTGGCGTCTATTTATTGATGTCTGAGGTCTGAATCCAGGTGTCAAAATTAAAAAATCAAGTAGAAAATGGACATTTCAAGGGTGAGTTTCAATCAAATCAGATTATTTTTTGCTTTCATAAGCCAATAGGTCATGGAATTCAAAGCATCTTAAGAGAGGTTCTTGCCAGACTTGCGAACAGCTCTCTTCCTCGTTAGTATAGTGGTGAGTATCCCCGCCTGTCACGCGGGAGACCGGGGTTCGATTCCCCGACGGGGAGATTGCAAGTTTCTTTTTATCAATTCCGTTTGTGTTTTTCATCCGTCTTCCAACTTATTTAAATTCTTTAACTCCCACGGACAAACTTCATCCTGCCGCAAAAGAACAATAAGCTCTACCCTCACTGCTGGGCCCCGTCCTCTTTCACGTGAGCTCAGCTTGGGTAGCTGGTCACAGAAAAGCTGCTGTACCTCGGTGTCCTTGGTCCCCTCAATCACACGATGGAGGCCCAGACCCGGCTCACTCTGCCACCTACACTGTGTCTCCTTACTCCAGCCTCTGCCCACACACAACCTTCTGATGTCTGTCAATTTGAAACGTTTCCTTGTCCCTTTTCCATTGTACATGTTCCCAAACTGTCACCATCCTTCAGTTCATTTGTTCTCTTGTGGGCCCCTTTAGGGAGGTTGAGTGGTCAGTATAAAGGAGCCAAACACGAGAACTAAGAATCATTCCACGCTGAGGGAATAGCGAGCGCAAATCCCTGTGGGGAGGGAGAGGAGCAACCTCGGCTTGTTCCTTGAGCCTTGTTCAAAGCCGGTCACTTTTTTATCTGCCGGGTTCTCTCCCAGCGCGTCGGACCCAGAGGAGGAAGGGCCAGACCCATGGACTCCTCTCTTCCCTGTGAGCAACGCAGTCTCTATCCCCCTGAGACCCAAGGGCAAGATGATGTATGTGGGGCTTCACGCAGTGGGCAAGGGGATGACGGTGTAGGATGCAGCAGCCCCTTGCTACAGTCCACACCAGCGACTACTGACACATCTCTTTCTAGAACCTATACAGGCTCTATCCTTGTCGCCTGTCCCAGTGAGCAGGGTTGATTGGGTCCGTCCGTGTCTCACTTGAGGCTCAGAGAGGTCCGGCAACGCCAGCTGCTATGCCAACCTGCTTGCAGACGGCGCTAGGCTGCAGTTGCTGCGAGCGCGCTGATGAGTATCGGTGTCAGGCAGATCATTTGAGGGTGCAGTATCCACGCCGGAAGTGATAGGCAATCCCCAGGTGTAGAGACTCCCAAAGAACAGTCCCCCGGCCCCCTACAATGTTCACAGAGATAGTGCAGTCTGAGTCCTTGCTCCAAATTTGAGCCCTAATTGTGAGGTCTGCAACCCCCACAATTTTCATATCCAGAAATATGGATATTTCCATATCATTTTCATATCCAGAAAATTCTTCCAGGAGAAGGGCAGGTGAAGGGAGAGGCAGAGATACACAGAGAAAGGGGGGAAGGGAGAGAGAGAGAGAGAGAGAGCGCAAAGCTGCATGTTTTAATAATGACATGGAGGAAAAAGAGAGAGAGGAAGGGCTTCAAGCAGGGTTATAAACTCAGTCATCGAGGTCGGAAAGTATGGAAGCAGAGAATTCTGGTGAGGAACACTGAGGTCAAGTACTTATTCATTGGGGTTTTATTTTTGTTTTATTTCTTTCTACTTTGTTCTCTGATTCGGGCAAAATTTTAGCTTGTATCAACGCAATAACGAACACGTTTGTTTGGTAAATATAAGACAATTAATTTTGCTAAGCCCTCAAAACCCACGCAAATTTAATTTAGACGAAGACAAAAAAAAAAAGTTATTCATAGAGTATAGCAGGGATTTTCCGAGAGGGTGCAAGGGCGTGTGGGGGATGTAGCTCAGTGGTAGAGCGCATGCTTTGCATGTATGAGGCCCCGGGTTCGATCCCCGGCATCTCCACTATTTTTTCTTGTTTTGGTTTTTTTTTTTTGGTTTTGTTTTTTATTTTATTTCTGGGTTTTGCAACTAAATAGAGCCAGGAAAGACATTCTTATAAGGATTGCCACGACGGTAACCTCTTGGAACTGAGAATTTTACCTGTAAAAATTTAAATACGCGTCGCTGGAGGAATCAAAAGCGAGCAGGCAGCAGGGAAAAGTGAGGACGGTACGGGTGTGGAGATTGCTGCGCCAGAAAGGACCATCAGAGGATTTTGCATGCATGACATTGAACCCCGGGGCCTTTGCATGCTTAGAGACGCACGGTACCTGCGTGTTTTACCATCCAATTAAAGGTGCACTTTAGTGCTGTCTATACTAAAACTGGAACGATACAGAGATTATCCTGCGCAAGGACGACACGCAAATTCGTGAAGCGTTCCATTAAAAAAAAAGAAAGAAAGGAAGAAAGAAAATAAAAGAAAAGGAAAAAGAAAAAGAAAAAGAAAAAGAAAAAGAAAAAAAAGCACTTTAATAAAAATAAAGCAAGCACGACTCTAATCCAAGTACTCGGGAGACAGGTGGATCTCTGAGTTCGATGCCAACAGGTCTCGGTCTACAGAGTGAGTTCCAGGACAATTACGGCTCTAAAAAAATAAAAAAATAAAAAACATAAAGCATAAATGAAATGAAAACAACTAAACAAATAACAGAAAATCAGATCTAGAGAAAGCAAGGCCTTTGTTTTTATTTATTTCTTTATTTACTTTTTGAGACAAGACCTCATTAAACCACTCTGACTGTCCTGGAAACTACTGTGGAGACCAAGCTGGCCTTGAACTCATAGAGATCGCCTGCCTCCTTATTGCTGGGACTTAAAACTTAAACCACTGTGCCTGGCCCTTTTTTTTTTTTTTTTTTTTTTGGTTTTTTGGGACGGGGTTTCTCTGTGGCTTTGGAGCCTGTCCTGGAACTAGCTCTTGTAGACCAGGCTGGTCTCGAACTCACAGAGATCCGCCTGCCTCTGCCTCCCGAGTGCTGGGATTAAAGGCGTGCGCCACCATCGCCCGGCTTCTAGCCCTTTATTTTATTTTTAAATTATTACTTTGTGTTTTATTTCACCTGCATCGTTTTTTTTTTCTGTATGTTTCTAGGTACCCTGTGCTTGGAGTGTTCAAGGCCAGAAGAGGGTGTCAGGTGCCCTGGATCTAGAGTTACAGATGGTTGGGAGCAGTCGCGTGGTGCTGGGAACTGAACCTAGGTCCTCTGCACGAACAGCCGGTGTTTGTAACCCCAGGCAGTAAATATTTGTCGTTGTGCGGTATGGGTGCACACCTTTAATCCCAGCACTCCGGAGGCAGAGGCAGGCTGGTCTACAAGAGCTAGTTCCAGGACAGTTATGGCTGTTACATAGAGAAACTGTCTCAAAAAAACAAAAATAAACAAACAATGTCTTCGTATCGTAATCATCCCTCACATTGCCCCTCCAGTTCCTCCAGGATCATCCTATCCCCATGTCCCCTCCTCCCAAACTCATGCCCCCCCCAATATATGTGTACACTCACCGAGTCCAATTTGTGCTCCCCGTATACCATGGGTGGGGCCATTCGCTGGAGTATGGTCAGCCTACCAGGGACCCTCCCTTCCTGTCAGCCATCAACTTTCCATAGCTTCTGAGCCCCCTTCTCCATCAAAGCTGACTGTTGACTGGCTCTTGTGAAACAGTTTTACACTGCAGCTCTGGCTGACTTGGATTACCTCACTATGTAGACTAGGCTAGTCGCGAACTCACAGAGATCCACCTGCCTCTGCCTCTCAAGTGGTCAGATAAAAGGCATAAATCAAAACTACCAGCTTATTTTATAAAAAAAAAA
>NC_022010.1:12191899-12193230 GCF_000317375.1 Microtus ochrogaster
AAAAGCCTTGTGAAATGACATTACCGCAGCTAAGCTGGGATCTTTCATAGGAGGCATTGTTTCTTTTGTGAACTGCTGATATTCTAAGTTTGGCACATATGCTGGCTATAGGCATCCTGTTTCCCCAAGCAGGCGGGATGTTCTCATGAGAGCAGGCCAGCTGCGGGTTCTGGGGGGGTGTTCAGAGGGTCTTTCATTGCTTGGTCTCCTCATGTGGATATTGGGAACCAAACACGATTCTCTGCAAGAACCGCAAAATGCTCTTATTCGCTGAGCCATAAGAAAAAAACATAATGTTCTCCCAGGCTCCATCCCTGCTTAAACCCTTCTGCCCCACTATTCCCCCTTCCTCTTTCTTTCGTTCCTTCGTTCCTTCGTTCCTTCGTTCCTTCCTTCCTTGAGACAGGGTCTCTATATGTAGCTCTGGCTGTCTTGGAGCTCACTGTTAGACCAGGCTGGCCTCAAAACCCCAAGACATCCACCCGCCTCTGCCTCTCCAGTGCTGGGATTAAAGATGTGCGCTACCATACCCAGCTTCGCTTTCCATTTCCTTACTTCATGTTTTCTATCACCCTGCCACTGCTATTCACAAAGCCCCGTTTTTCCTCCTTCTAGACCCCCTAGTTTCTTACAGTTCATATATAAAAATTAGAAAATAACATTCCCATATAAAAGAGAACATGTGATGTTTGTCTCTCTTAGCCCAAGTTACTTCACTTAATATGATATTTTTTCAATTTCATCTATTGTCCTGCAAATTGAATAATTTTGTTTTTCTTCCTGGCTGGCTTTTGTTAATTGTCGCCAATGTCACACATGTAAACAAGGGATCTTGCTGTTAATCCCATCGCTCTCTCCCATTTTCAACACCCTCATTCCCAATCTATCCTTTTTCCCCTTTATGTCAAAGTTTTTCTCAATTATTTTTAAAGATTTATTTACTTTTATGTGTGGGTGTTTGCATTTGCACCAAGTGTGTGCCTGGTGCCGGAGGAGGCCAGAAGAATGTGTCATATCCCTTAGAACTAAAGCCAGTGCTCTTACCTGCTGAGTCATTTCTCCTGCCTATTATCATATTTGAAACAGGGTATCACTAAGTACCCCTGCTCTTGACCTCACCATGTAGACCAGGCTAGCCTCAAACTCAGTGACCCACCCGCCTCTGCCTCCTGAGTGTCGGGCAAAGTTTTTATTTTTGAGACAAGATACTAACATGACTCACCAATTATGAGCTGACACACTGGGCTTAATGAGCTTGGGGAAGGTTCTTTCTCCTTAATGTCAACAAGGGTTAAAAAGACGTTGATGGTGATTTTTCTTTCTTCTTCTTC
>NC_022010.1:12193350-12204389 GCF_000317375.1 Microtus ochrogaster
CTCGAACTCACAGAGATCCGCCTGCCTCTGCCTCCCGAGTGCTGGGATTAAAGGCGTGCGCCACCATCGCCCGGCTCCGGCTTGGTGATTTTTAAAATGATCTCTGTCTGCTCTGACAGGAAGCTAATAACCTGTTTCTGTTTTATCCTTTATCCTTTTACCAATACCAATACTCGGGATAAGGTAAAACACCAGGAGGGGTCGTCATTGCCAAAGGCTTTGCTAGGAGGGGGGCTTCTTCTGTAAAACTTTAAGACAATTCTGAAGACATTTCTGAACCATCTCAGAACTTCCCCTGCCCCCTGGGAACCAAGGACATAGCAGCTACACGTGCACGTACTGAGATGTTGGGAACTTTCCATCTACCTGAATAGGGGCAAGATAACCCTTAAGTGTTGACTCAGTGACTGATGTTCTGACTTAGGCCCTGGGAAAGGGGCAAAGTGACCCTCAGATGTTTCCCCTTACCTCATCTGATCTGGTAACCACTCTCCAGCCAATTATTGGTAATAGCCCTTTTGAATAAGCCAATCATAATAGTTAAAGAACAATCCCCAGACACCCTTTCTTCTGTGGTTTTTCCCTTTAAAAATAGCCTGTACCAGACATTCGGGGTCTTCTAGCCTCCCGAATGCTGAGACCCTATCACGACAGAATTAATAAAATCCTCATGCTTTTACATCAGCTGTGGTAGTGAGAGACGGTCTCTGGGGGGCGACTCCTCCTCCTGGGTAATTGGACTCTAGGGGCCAACACTCCAAAGAGTTATGAATTGGTGAAATTTGTTCTTTCTTTCTTTCTTTCTTTCTTTCTTTCTTTCTTTCGTTTTTGTTTGTTTTTCAAGACAGGGTTTCTCTTTGTAGCCCTGGCTATCCTGGAACTAGCTTTGTGGACCAGGCTGGCCTTGAACTCACAGAGATCTGCCTGCCTCTGTCTCCCAAGTGCTGGAATTAAAAGTCACCAATGCCCAGCAAAAATATGGCAGAGCTCTGGGAATCCTTCAGAAGAGGGGAAGGAAGGATTGTAGGACACGGTGGTGTCAAGGGCACCATGGAAACCCACAGAACTAACAGGAGCTCATAGGGGCTCACAGAGACTGAACTGACAAGCAGGAATTGTGCATAAGACTGACCTAGGCCCTCTGCATATATGTTACATTTGTGTAGTGTGGTCTTCTTCATGTAAGACTCCTAACAGTGAGAGCAGGGATGTCTCTGACTCTGTGGCCTGCTTTTGGGACCCATTCCTTCTATCAGATAACCTCATCCAGTCTTGACAGGTGCCTAGTCTCACTGTAACTTGATATACCATGAATGGCTGAATGACTAATATCCATGGGATGCCCAAGTGCATCTGTGGAGGAGGAGTGGATGGGTGGAGGGAGAAAGCCACAGAGAAACCCTGTCTCGAAAAACCAAAAAAAAAAAAAATATTTTAAAAATGACAATTTTGTTTTTTAACTGCTGCATTTTATTTTAAGCTGGAAGAAATGGTTCATTACCCGAATTTCCAGAACATGGATGGCCGAGCTATATGATGAGTTCCAGACCACTGTGGGCTAAGAGACCTTGTCTCAAAACAACAACAAAAATAACTTTAAATGGTGAATGTGGAGAACATACAATGACACATATGCATGGGAATGGCTTCATGAAACCTGGCAGTTTGCACGCTAACCAGAAAATACTAATTAAAAATGTCTTTTAGGGCTGGAGAGCTGGCTCAGGGGTTAAGAGCATTGCCCGCTCTTCCAAGGGTTCTGAGTTCAATTCCCAGCAACCACATGGTGGCTCACAACCATCTGTAATGGGGTCTGGTGCCCTCTTCTGGCCATCAGGCATACACACAGACAGAATATTGTATGCATAATAAATAGATTCGATCTATGTAAGACAGTGTTTTTCTCTGTAGCTTTGGAGCCTGTCCTGGAACTAGCTCTTGTAGACCAGGCTGGCTTCAAACTCACAGAGATCCACCTGCCTCTGCCTCCCAAGTGCTGGGATTAAAGGCGTGCGCCACCACCGCCTGACTGAGGAAGGACTTTTAAAAGGGGAAAATCACATGAAAATGTTCAATATCTATGTAGGCAAGTAAAAACTGTTGTGGTCTGCCAAGTTAAGAAGTTAAGGAATTTCAAAACAATATTTGGGAGCCTGGCAGTGGTAGTGCAAGCCTTTAACCCCAGCACTCGGGAGGCAGGCAGATCTCTGTGAGTTCAAGGCCAGCCTGGTCTACAAGAGCTAGTTTCAGGACAGGCACCAAAGCTACAAAGAGAAACTCTGTCTCAAAAAACAAAAACAAACAAACAATATTTGGGTATCTGTGTAATTAAAAAAAAAGCAGTTAGTCATATCATAACTAGGTAGTCAGGGACGTACATTTTTGGGTGGGGTCACTGAGTCAGGGTTACTGGGAACTTATCTTCCAGGGACTGGAGTCAGCAACAAATGGCTGGTGGGTACCAGTGAATGGGTGGGCACTAGATGGATGTCTAGCATAAAATGGAGCTTCTTTAGCCATAACACTATAACTTCAGTGCCAGTGGATTCTATGCCTTCTCTGGCCTCCTCAGTTACTGCATGCAATTGGTGCCCAGACCATATGTGTAGGCAAACACCTATACACATAGAGTAGAAACAAGTAAATCTCTAGACAAACAGGGTTGGGGCATCGAGATAACCCAGTGAGTAAAGCGGTAACTGCCAATTCAGCCCCACCTGTGTAAGGGTGGGAGGAGAGAGTGGGCTCCACAAGATTGATATTACCTCCTCGTGCATGTCATCACACACACACAGCCCACAGCTCCACCCCCAGTAATAAATGAATAATAGGTTTTTAAAAAGGGAGGAAGTCTGGGTATGGAAACTGTCTCTAATCTCAGCACTCAGCTGGCAGACACAGGAAGACCTCTTTGCATTTAAGGCCAGTTTGGTCTACAAAGCCAGTTTCAGGCAGCCAGAGCTATACAGTTAGACTGTCTTTAAAAAGGGAAGAAAGGGCTGGAGAGAAGGCTGGATGATCAAGTGTACTGCCTGCTCTTCCAGAGGACCAGAGTTCGATTCCCAGCTCACAACTGTCTGTAAATCCAGTTCCAGGGGATCTGTCACCTTCACACCAATGCACATAAAATAAAGTAAATCATTAAAAAAAAAACTACTCTTTGAAAAAAATAAGGGGAGTGGGCATTGGTGGCACATGCCTTTAATCCCAGCACTCAAGAGGCAGAGGCAGGCGGATCTCTGTGAGATCGAGGCCAGCCTGGTCTACAGAGCTAGCTCCAGGACAGCCAAGACTACTGAAAAGGCAAAAATAAGTAACTAAATAAAGGTATTTTTAATACAGACTTATGTATGATGTGGGGATCCCAAAGAGTGTGGAAAAGGGCTCCCTTCCATTTTTTGTGATGGTGGAACAGAACTGGGGTGGGCTTTGAAGTTACTGTCTTCACAGGGTTGTTAGGAAACCTCAATGAGACAGATGACTGGCTCCTGAGGGCTCCTGTCAGGATTGCCATCTCTAAGAGCTAAGCCAAGCCCACAGCGATACAGGAGACAGGCACCTTTACTGTAAACAATGTGAGATCCTCTGATGATGTATCTGGGAAGGAATGAGGCTATGCCCACCGTCATGAACGTTCACGACTAGTACCTGTCTGTGAAGGGAATATAAACTCTGCAGAAGCAGCTTTTACAAAAAACATTAGCTGTACTAGATTTCATTTCTTTTCTTTTGTTGGCCAAGATCAGACCTCAGCTTGTAAAGCAAAGGGAGAGAGAGAAACACTTCTGGTTTATGAACAAAGGTAGAAAGGCTGGACTCTGGATCTCAGCTCACACAGGGCCCAGTCACCATAGTCTGCTCTGAAGCTCAGACCTCAGCTCTGAGCTCTGAGAATTATTTGCTTTGAGTTTTATTTGTTTGGTTGGTTTGGATTTTTAAGACGAGGGTTTCTTTGTGTAACCCTAATTGTCCTGGAACTTGCATCAAACTCAGAGATCTGCCTGCCTCTGCCTCCTGAATACTGGAGTTAAAGGCTCTTGCCATCACATCTGGGCTTGGTTTTGTTTTTGAAGACAGGATCTTGCAGGAAAATGGATGGAACTAGAAAACATTTTGAGTGAGGTAACCCAGACACAGAAAGACAATTATCACATGTACTCACTCATAGGTGGTTTTTAAACATAAAGCAAAGATAACCAGCCTACAAACCACAATCCCAGAGAACTTAGACAACAATATGGACACTAAGAGAGACTTACATAGATATAATCTACATAGGAAGTAGAAAGTATAAAAAGACAAGATCTCCTGAGTAAATTGGGATCATGGGGACCTTGGGAGAGAATTGAAAGGGGGAGAGAAGAGGCAGGGAGGGGAGCAGAGAAAAATGTACAGCTCAATAAATATCAGTAAAAAAATGTATAAAAAAACAACAACAGGGGCTGGAGAGATGGCTCAGTGGTTGAGAGTACTGACTGCTCTCTCAGAGGACCAGGGTTCAATTCCCAGCACCCACATGGCAGCTCACAACCGTCTGAAGATCCAGTTGCAGGGGATCTAACACCTTTGTACCAATGCAAATGAAAAATAAAGTTAAACAAACCATAAAATAATTAAAAAAAACAACAACAACGAAAAATACCAATAACATATTTAAGACCTGTGGGGGGGGTGGCCAACATCAGAGGCAGGCAGATCTGTCTGAGTTCGAATTCAGCAAGGTCTATATAGTTCCAGAACAGCCAGGGCCACATAGTGAGACTTGGTCTCAAAAATCCAAATCAAAACCAAGTAATTCTCTAAATTTTCCAAAATTAGAAACGTGTAGAGTGCACGGAGTTGACACGGTGGGCCATGGCTGGCTCCCGTGTGAGTGGAGGCCAAGTCCAGCCTCTCTGCCCTTGTTCATAAACAGGAAGCAGAACACAACACCCTGTTTTTCTCTGTCTCTTAGCTTTACAAGCTGAGGCCTGCCCTTGGTAACCTTGTCTGGTTATACAACGCGTGACAAAACAGACTTCTGGCTCCACACTTCCTTTTGGGGAGAAAAACACCAGCTGACCCTTGTGCTTCCTCCCGTCCCCTAGAACTGAGCCCAGTCACACACCAGGTGTGACCTTCAGACCAGGCAAACCCAGCGGAGGACACGTAGGCAGCTGTCACCCGGCCCCACCCCCATCAGGAAGTTGGGGCTTAGCCCTGCTGAGCTCACCACGCGTGGGTGTCCTCAGCCAATCCGTCCCTGTTGCTGGGGCCTTTTCTCGGTCCCCATTGGTGCCAGCTTTGAAGCAACCATTCCTGGTAGCCTGCAAAGAACGGATCTGTGTGCGGAACGAACTGCGAAAGGAATGTAGTGAGTCAGGAGACTTCCAGCACATTCGAGCACTTCCCCATTCTAGGTCAGGAGGTTTGGGATTTAGGGCTGTGACTTGACACCGAAGTCCCGAGGCCAAGTAGGACATGAAGACATTGGAGTCCCTTTCAGAAAAATGGACCAGCGACTGTGATAATCTCCCCCCAGTTCTCTGTACCGGACATCTGGGGACGCAGGATTCCTTGTGGGTGGCAGTGGCTGTCACTGTGATTTTGTCACTGAGTGTCTCTGGTCTCTGTGACTCGGACTAGTATTATCCACCCTTTACCCTGAGGATTGTGAGAGCTTGGCTGGATGGCTTGCTCCTGACTGGGAAGCTGCTGTGTTGGGAAGACGCAGCCAGCTCTGAGGGGAGGCCATTTCCTCCCATCCTGCTTGCCCTGTGCCCTTGAGAAGCGGGTCACCTCTGTTTGTTGTAAGAACACAGTGCTGATGGGTTATTAAAAAACAAAATGACAATTTAAATGGGAAATTAAGAGGGGGAGTCGGTAGAGGTGCCCAGGAAGGAGCTGCAGGAAGGAAATGGGGGAGGTATGATAAAAACATATTGTATGTATGAACTTCTCAAGGATTATTTAAAATATATATTTAAAGACGGGAGACTGGAGCTGGGCTTGGTGGCACACGCAGCCTTTAATTCCAGCATTTGGGAGGCCGAGGCAGGTGGATCTCTGTGAGTTGAGGCTAGCCTGGTCTACAGAGCAAGTTCCAAGACAGCCAGGGCTGCACAGAGAAACCTTGTCTCAAACAAAACAAAACAGAAAAAATGGGAGGCTGGGTTTGCAAGTAAAGGTGCTTACAAGCCTGCTGATAACATGAGTTTACTCTCTGGGACCCACGGGGAGAGGGAAATAACCAACTTGACTGTTTTGAGTTGTTCTCTGACCTACACACAACACACCACAGACACACCACACAGACACACACACATACCACAATACACACATACCAAATACATACACACAGACACCACACAGACACACACACAACACACACACATATATCACACAAACACACACCACACAACAACACACACATATATCACACACATCACACACACACACACGCACAATGTGATTTTAAAAATCTATGTGTCACTGGGCAGTGGCAGCTCACCCCTTTGACCCAACTTAACCCCTTTAAGTTGTTCTCTGAAAGAGGCAGGTGGATCTCTGTGGGTTCCAGGCCAGCCTGGTCTACAAAGCCAGTTCCAGAACAGTCAGAGGTACACAGAAAAACCCTGTTTCAAACAAAACAAAGCAATAATAAAATGATAAAAAAAATCTGCATGTTGCCAGGTGATGGTGGCATACTCCTTTAATCCCAGCACTCAGGAGGTAGAGGCAGGCGGATCTCTGTGAGTTTAAGCCTGGCTGCTTCTGTCTCCTAGACTACAGAGTTCCAGGACTGGCTCCATAGCTACTGAGAAACCCTGTCCTGAATAACAAAACAAAACCATGTGTCCACTTCCAGAGAACTTGACCCGACAAAAATTAGCATATATAACAATTGGTTTCACCATATTTTCATACCTGTAATGTAATATAAACATTTTGATGTTTGTTGGAAATAAAATAATAATCTATTTCTTACACATTTACCCCCATATTCTCTTCCTTCTCCCAAGACCCTCTGAACATTCTTCCCTTTTCAAGCTAACCCTTGGCCAGGTCTATCCCTCAAGCCTTTTTCCTCCTTTTCTTCCCCCACCCCAGAAACCAAGACTGTTTGGCTCTGAACCTTCTAGACTGGAAAGTGCTGACATCACCAAGCTGATGACTCAGCCAACAAACAGGAATCACAAGGCTGAAGAAAAGCACAGCCAAATATAGCCTGGTGGCTCTGAAGGCCAGCATCACTTTAGATCCAGCCTCGCGGTGCTGTCCCCTGCCAAACTTCTGTCTGAAATCTAGAAAGAATTGACCTGCACAGAAATCTGTCTCAGAAACCACCGGGGTGTCCCAAACACAGAGAATGACATTTTAATTTCTCAGTGGCATATGACTTCATTCATGGAAATCACAGGAATTAAAACCTTTCATCTTGACTTTTTATGAATTCCTAAGCCAGGAAACCAGACACGCCTGAAATCTGTGAAATCTAACCTGGTGGTTAGTAGAGGCAGGAGGGTCCCTGCAAGTTAGAGCCGCACCTGGTCTACAGCGTGAGCCCAGGGCAGCAAGGGCTATGTATGGAGACCCTGTCTCCAAAACAAGTAAAAAATTGCTGGGATTAAAGACATGCCCAGCAAAGGAAAGGTTTGTTTTATTTTTAATAACATGTGTGTGTGTGTGTGTATGTGTGTCTGTATGACGTATGCCACATGCGTTGTCAGTTCCCCCAGGGACATTTGACTCCCTGAAGCAGTAATCACAGGCCATTATGAACTGACTGACTTGGGTACTGGGAATTGAACTCAGGTCCTCTGAAAGTTATACCTGCTCTTATTGCTGAGCCATCTCTCTGGAGACCTGGAGACCCCAGGGATTCTTTTGTTTGTTTGTTTTTGTTTTATTTTTGTGGTTTTTCAAGACAGAGTTTCTGTGTAATAGTCCTGGCTGACCTGGAACTCATTCTGTATGTAGACGAGGCAGGCCTGGAACTCGGAGATCCTCCTGCTTCTGTCTCCCAAACACTGGGATTGAAGGCGTGCTCCATCACGTTCCACAAACATGTACAAATCTTAAGGACTTTACATCTTATTTAATGAATTAAGGGACTGGGGGATGGATGAAGCCTAATGGAAAATGACTGAAGATTTTCCCAGCACTCAGAGGCAGAGGCAGGTGGATCTCTGTGAGTTCGAGGCCAGCCTGGTCTACAGAGCCAGTTCCAGGACAGGCTCCAGAGATACACAGAGAAACCCTGTCTCTGAAAACAAAACAAAAACCTGGGGCTTAGGTTTGTTAGCACACACCTTGATCCCAGCAGAAGAATCTCGGTAAATTTGAGGTCAACCTGGTCTCAAATAAAAAAGCTAAATAAAATAGCTTGTTCCAGGAAAGCCAGAGCTACACAGTGAGATCCTGTCTCAACAACAAAAATAAAATAAAAGTCTAGGACCTCAATGGTGGGCTAAATATGAACAACACTTTGAAAATTTGATGTTTCCTTAGTGACAATCACACAGAACCTTCCGGAATCCAAGGACACGGAAGGCATAAACAGACTCAAGAACATTGGGGAAAGATCTAGTTCTGTTGGTCTAATGTCAACAGTTTTCAAGAGCTGTGTGGATTTTTTTGCCTTTAAGGAATTGAGATTCATTTTCCAAAATCGGGGAGAGGCTTCCCATTTTATAATTCCTCCACCCCACCCCACCCCCCGTCCCCGTCGGTCCTGAGGAGCCATCAAACATTTATTAAAAAAGCTTTCTCTGTCTCGAAAATAAAAAAATAAAAATAAAAAAAGCTTTCTCTCCTTCCCCTTGTTTTGAGATTTGCACAGTCATCCACCCTGTCACTGTGCCAAAGAGGTGAGGGCTGGGCTCAGGGACCGGCCGAGCTGAGGAGACGAGGTCTCCAAATGGACCCTAGTGTGACAGGAGGCAAAACCCTGGGTCCCTAGAACGCACTGAGGCCACAGGGACCCCCAGACGGGGTCAGCTGGTGGGGCCCTTGGCCTCGAAGCTGCACTGCGCATGCGCCGAGCTCCGCTCCTGCCGAGCTGATCCGAGCCGGGTTCTCGCGCCGACCACGTCGTGATTGACGCGTCACACACGCTGATCCCTCCGCGTTGCTGCACGAGGTCGCAGCCCTTCCCCGCCACCCAAAACCCCCACTCTCTGGGCTCCACACATGAACACGCCATGAAGTGACCTTGCTGGTTCTAGTCAGCCCCTTCCGCTGCAGAGACAAGAACAGCCTTGGAAAGTAGTCCCTAACCGCATTTCCGCGGAGGGATCGCGGGAGGGCGGGGCTTCCGATGATTACATAAAGCGACGCCGGGCTGGTCGCGGCTAGTTCCGTCGAGACCTCGAGTTCCGTCGTACGTCTCTAGGAGGATCGCTGCCGCCAGCGCTGGTGAGAAGGCCGCCGCGCCGGCGGGGCTGACAGGCGGGGAGGGGGGAACGGGTGGCCTGCGGCCTGGACGTTCCGTTTGCGTGGCCAGCTAGGAGGGCGGCTGTCCCGAGGCGGAGGACCCCGCGGCAAGATGGCGCCCAGGTGGAAGGCTGCGGGGAAAGACGCGCGGCCCTGAGGCCCTGGCCGAGGTTGGGGGAAGCAGGCCCGCGAGCCTGCTGCCGCCGGTTAAGCCGGGAACTTGCGACCACCCTTTTGTTTGCTTATTTATTTTTTTGCTATTTTTTTTGGCGGGTTGCGGGCCGCAATGATGTGAGAGCCCTGGGAGATTTATTGTCGGCCGAGGTCGGTCGGTTTTGCTTCCGTTGCTAAAGGCGGAAGTGCGACTGAGACGTGGGGGACAGGAGGGTGTCGGTAGGTGGCTGCTCAGACTGGCCTAGGGCACCCGTGACGTCGCGGTCACTATGGGCTCATAATGGGTGGTGAGGCCATTTGCCTTGACTATACCTTTCCCTCACTTGCAAGACAGGGTTTGGGCCTCGGGTAGCGTCTTCAGAGTGAACAGGAACCGGAAAAGTGAGCCTCGGATTGAGTTTCGTTTCTTGTCCGGTGTTGTTTTAGGAGACTCGATGCATAGCCAGGGCCGGGGCGGCCTTAAACTGTCAGATCCCGGCCTCTGCCACCCATGCGATGGGATGCAAGGCCTGAGTCGCCACCCCAGACCCCATTACAGTCTCTGGTTCCTGCAGTTTCATTCGTGCTGTTGACTTGGGAACTATTTGGATTACTGATTTGTGGGTCTTTCTGGTTTTCTTTTGTCCATGGCGTGTTTTCTGACCCACATTTGTTCTTTTGGGGGAGTAGCAGGGTTGAGACAATAGGGTCTCACTATCTCTGGCCTCCCAACTAATTCGAGATCTGTGTGCCCCAATTCTTCTCATTGATAAGAATGAAGATGTGCGCTGACTCGGGTGTTTATTTTATTTTTATTTTTTTAAAGGAAGTCGGTCTCTTAACATCTGTATAGGTCAGACTGGATCTGCTTCATGCCTGTTTGGGGTGGAGACACCCAGTGACCCCAGGTGTGAGTGTGGAACAGGCTTTCCTTCGGGTTATGCAAATAGTCAGGAAACGACTTTCAGCTTAAGGTATTGCAGGTTCCACCCACCAAATTAGTAACCTAGACAGAGCTCACTATACCTACATGTCTGTCTTTTTGGTTTAATTTTTTTTCCAGACAGGGTTACTCTAGCCCTGGATAATCTGGAAGACAAGGCTGACCTTGAACTCAAAAGTCACTGCCTTTGCCTCCCAAAAGCTTAGATAAATACAGTTTTACAACAGGATTTGTGTAACTAGACTGGAATGCATTTCACATATACCTAACTGTTAATGCCAGGCCACTAACATTTGTATCATTCCTGCCCTGTATATTTTTGACAGACAATGCAGATCTTTGTGAAGACCCTGACTGGCAAGACCATCACCCTGGAGGTCGAGCCCAGTGACACCATCGAGAATGTCAAGGCAAAGATCCAGGACAAGGAGGGTATCCCCCCTGACCAGCAGAGGCTGATCTTTGCAGGCAAACAGCTGGAAGATGGCCGCACCCTGTCCGACTACAACATCCAGAAAGAGTCCACCCT
>NC_022010.1:12206559-12210305 GCF_000317375.1 Microtus ochrogaster
AACATCCAGAAAGAGTCCACCCTGCACCTGGTCCTGCGCCTCAGGGGTGGGATGCAGATCTTTGTGAAGACCCTGACAGGCAAGACCATCACCCTCGAGGTTGAGCCCAGTAACACCACTAAGAAAGTCAAACAGGAAGATGGACGCACCTTTCTCAGCACACTGTCTAGAAAGAGCACTCCTTGTGCTTGTTCTTGGGCTTGAGGGGAGATGTCTTAGTATCCCGTCTTTTAAGCTGTTAACCAGTTTCATTGCACTTTGAATAAAGTTCTTGCATTCCCAAAGGTCTGATCTTGTTTTTGCTTTCATTTGTTGGAACCTGATGTTGAAATATGCAGATTATTAAGTTTGTAAAATTACATGCTTGGGAGTTAAGTGGCTCATTTAAGCCCACTGGCTCCTTTTCCAGAGAACCAAGGTTCAGTGTCCAGCATCAACGATGTAGCTCATCTGTAACTCCAGTTCTAGGGCCTCCAATCCTCTTTGGGGCTCTTGCAGCAGGCAGTCAAAAGTGTATGGGGATGCGGTTTTTTGCTCTTTTTAACTTTAAAAACAAACGTGCTGTCACACACATGCCATTAATTCCAGCAGAGATAGACAGATCTCTTGATTTTAAGGCCATCCTGGGCTATACAGAGAAACACTGTCTCAAAAGACTACGTGAATGGTTGCCATGGGTAACAGAAGAAAATAAAAATTTGAGGTGGGGCGGGAGTTTTCAAGTTAGTTTCTCTGTGTAACTTTGGAGCCTGTTTTGGAACTTGTTCTGCAGACCAGGCTAACCCTGAACTCTGGAGATCCTTCTGCCTCCCAAATGCTGGGGTCAAAGGCATGCACCACCACCTGGCTTTTTAAATATTTGTAGGTGTGTTCCTGCTCATGGTTGAAGATTGGAATCAGTTTTTCCACTCTGGTACCCAGGACTCTTAACTTCCTCAGGCACAGCAAGCACTGACTGACCTATTGCTCATGTTGGAGTATGTAATACTTAGTGTTTCAAGTGTTCAATTTAGTATATAATTCTGCTGTCTTTGCTTTTAGCCAGAGCTCCCACTCCAGTGTGTTCAGCTTCATGCATACACAGGTATAGCTCACGAACAGTGGGAGAGAGCTGTATTGTATACACTACTAGTTCACTTCAGACTTCAGTATTGTCAGGTTTAACAGTTTTCATCCTGTGCAAAGGGGAGAAACTTTCTCAAAAACAGGAAGCCAAGGTCACACATGTATTCAATAAGTTCAGGCATGTCAGGAGCATGCAAAGAGAATTGCTCTGCTTCTCAGGGTCCTATCTGTAATGGATGACAGCTTTAAGCACTCCATAGTTTGTCTTCACATCTGGTATTAAGAGTTCATTTACAGGGGTTAAGAATGTTGGCCCCTCTTAGGACCCAGATTCAGTTCTAATCACCTACATACAGCTTGCAACTGTCTACCTTCAGTTACAGTGGATCTGGCATCTTCACACAGACATACAGTAATCAATGCTGATAAAAATAAGTTATTAAAGTTTACAGTGGCCGGGCGGTGGTGGCGCACGCCTTTAATCCCAGCACTTGGGAGGCAAAGGCAGGCGGATCTCTGAGTTCGAGACCAGCCTGGTCTACAGAGCTAGTTCCAGGACAGGCTCCAAAGCCACAGAGAAACCCTGTCTCGAAAAACAAAACAAAAAAAAATAAAGTTTACAGTGGTTAAGAGCACTGTCCTGAGTTCAGTTGCCAGCAACCATAAGGTAACTCACAAACATCTCTAGTGGAATTTGAATGTTTTCTTTTGGTATAAAGATGTGTACATTAAATCTTGACGTTCACTTACAGAGGTGGGGTTGAGTCGGGATGGGTTGAACAGTACACGACTCCAAAGGGGATCCAGCAGCAGCCCGATGTTTCCAGATTGGCATTCCTGGCAAGCAATTGGGTCACATGTAGGTTTAGTAATGAAGGCTGCAGCACCCCCAAGAGATTGCAGTGATGCTGGTGACACAGGCCTTTAACCACAGCACTTGGGAGGTCCAGGACAGCCAGGATTGTTAACACAGAAAACCTATCTCAAAAAGAAAAATAAGTTGCTTTCCAGCCCTTATTCAAAGGCCCCACCACAGCTGAATTACACAACACCCCTTGGATTACAGCAGGCAAAAGGTCTCAAAATTAGCCAGTTTCTCCCCTAATCTCATAATCTGTATGGTTCCCCATTCTCCACCCAAATTGTCCTTTTTTTCTAAAGCTTTGACTCCCACCTAGAGATTTCCTAGAGGTTCATTTCTTAATTAGGGTGTCTCTTGTAACCCAGGCTGGTCTTGGAACTCCTCATACCTCAGTGTTGTGCAGGACTGCCTTCCAAGCCATACTGCCACCATCTTCACCAACAGCCAGCTTGCAATGTGATTTCAGCTGGACTTGCTGCTATTGCTTTTATAGAAGGAGGAACAGAGAGTGTCATGGGACCATCATCTAAATATGCAGCCACTCCTCACCAGATGACAGCAATTCTGTCCTAACTACATGGCCTCCAGGAGGAGCTTAAGAAAATAGGCAGAAAAGGAATAGGAGAAGCTGACTTCATCTCTGTAGCCGCAGTGAAGTCATCATCCATGCCTTCCACTGTGGCTGCTTTTGGGGTCATCCACACTCCTGCTCCCATCCTTCACACACACTCTGTAAATAAATTCAATAAACTCATTAGTTTTTCTGGGTGAACTTTGGTGGACTCAGACCTCCATTTGTCCTTGGCACCTTAGGAGGAGGGGCAGATGTGGTTTCCATCTCCTCCAGGGAAGGGATTTTAGCAACACTGAGTCCAAGTGCTGAGACAGAATCCTTTATATAGCAGCTTAACATTATTTGGTAGTCAGTCACGGTGGCAGCAGCAGCTGGAACTCAAGGTGGAAGGGGTGCAGGGATAGAGGGGCTCAGAGGAGACAGCAGACGATGGAGCAGGAGCAGAGTAAGGGAGACAACCTGGGTGCCTCCTGCAGGTGGGAACCTGCCTTCCATAAAGGGCCAAGTGCCTGGTGTGGAGCAGGACCCAGACACTGGCTTTCTGTTTTAGTGCTTGGGGTGGAACCCAGGATCATGTACAAACTGAGCATGTGAAAATCCAGGAAAGGGATTGATTCTGTAGCTGGCACTGGGAACTCATGATCTCGCGCTAAGGTGCTTGTTTGTAAAACCAGGAGGCACATGTTCCAGTTCCAGCACATACACGACACCTGGTGGTGCAGGCCTGCAAGTCCTGAGAGGGCGGTGGAGGCTGAGGCCTGTCTCATAGTGAGTGAAGGTGACCTTGACTCTATAGTTTTTTTTTTGACTTTGTTTTTTTCACAGTATATGTATTAACATACTTTTCCCTAATAGGGTTTATTTTGTGATTGTTCAAAGCTTTGTTGAGCGCCTGCGGGGAGGTTGCTCCAGGAGAAGAAAATCAAAGCACAGGGGCTCATATCTGCTCTGTAATGGCATTTGAAGCTCTGGTCCCTGTTTCTAGCGTTACAGCTGGGCTGTTAAAGATGTGGCATGCAGACATGAGTTCCCAGAGAAATGAAAGGAGACACCTGATTCTTGTGACTTCTTGGAGTAAGAGAGCTGTCTAGATGTCCTCTGGCAGACTTGTAGTCTCCAGCCATAATTGGGCTCATACTGTTCATGGAGGTGGAAACTCAAGCTGAGTTTTTCCCTCATTACTGGTTTTTGTCCTCTGTATTAAGGACATGAATCTTTTTTTTTTTTTTTTTTTTTTTGGTTTTT
>NC_022010.1:12211586-12214499 GCF_000317375.1 Microtus ochrogaster
GTCTCGAACTCACAGAGATCTGCCTGCCTCTGCCTCCCAAGTGCTGGGATTAAAGGCATGTGCCACCATCGCCCGGCTTGAACTCTGACTTTTACATGTGCGCTGTGGCAAGCCCATGCCTAGCCCCCCCCCCACATACACACATGTCACGCACACGCACACATACTTTAAATGTTCAGGTTTGTGGCACAGGGAAGGAGGGGCAATTGGGTGCATCTGCCAGCTGCAGCCCCTAGAGACACATGACAGTGTGCTTGCGTTGTGTGTGACTGCCTCTTGGAAGTCCCCACCTTACTTTTCTTCCCTGCTGCTTGTGGGGGTTTCTGAGGAACTTTCCTCTTTCAAAATATTTGGTAATGCTGTGTAAAGATCCATCACTGTGCTTGGGTTAATGAAAAGCTGAAAGGCCAGTGGCTAGGCAGGTCTAGCAGGGACTTCTGGATGAAGAGAACTCTGGGAAGAAGAAAGGCAGAATGGCCAGCCAGACAAGGAGGAAACAGGGTGGGCAAAACGGAGGTGAGGTAATAGTGCTTTGAAGAATATGAGTTAAGTTATAAGAGCTAATTCGAGACAAGCATAAGCTAAAGCCAAGCTTTCATAAGTCTCTGTGTTGTTTTTTGTGACCTGGTGACCCCTCCCACCCCATCCTTCTACACATTGCACTTGTCACTCTGTCACCGGTCAGCCTAGAACAGCAGTGGACCTCACTAGCACTTGGTTAGCTGGGTTTCCAGTACCAGGCATGGTTTTCCTCTTTTTGCAGACAGGGTTTCTTTGTGTAGCCTTGGCTATCCTGGAACTTGCCATGTAGATCAGGCACGGCTCAAACTCACAGAGTTCAGAGGGCTGATATTCAAGGCATGCGCCATCACCACCTTGCTAAGGTTTCCCTCTTTTTTTTTTTTTTTAAGCAGGTCTTCAGCCAGTGAGAGAGCAGTGGGTTACTGTCAAGGTAATGGGTGCCACTACTGCCCCCTTCTGGGTATCATGCCATGGGCGTGGCATGTGGTTGACAGGCATCAGAGCTGGGCAGGACTTCTGGTTGCCACCTTCCTTTGGAAGCTTCAGTGCCGCCTGCTGGAACCCTGAAAGCGAGTTCTCAGGGAGTAGACACTCAGGTTGGTTTCAGCTCAGAGGTCTCCGGGTCTTATTTCTGAAGTGTGTGGTGTCTTCAGCAATAAGGAATCATCTTCTACCTCTAGGAAGCAACCAAGAGCAACAGCGATAGGCTGTATGCTTAAGACAGCCCTGGCCAAGAACTCAAAAGAGGGCTTCTCATCTCTGTTATTGGAGTTTGTGTTAAATGGTCTTTGGCTCTTGGGAGAATTGCCGTTAGCCCAGATGAGAAAAGTTCATTAAAACTATATATGTATATTTATACATAGAATTACTCATATTATAGGTTTATTTATTTATTTTTGGTAAATAGTTAATAGTATGATTCCTGGTGGATATTTTTAGATATCCTTATTGTTATCTTACCCATCTCCCTCCTCCTTCTGTACTGACCTCTCTTCTCCTCGGTAAAGAGCCCCCCTTCCCATTTCCTCTATCAGATACTTTGTATTCTGCCTTCCACTATAACAATCCTTTTTCTTTTCTTTTTAGATGTATTTATTTATTATGTATAGTGTTCTCCCTGCATGTATGCTTGGGCGCCAGAAGAGGGCACCAGATCTTATTATAGATGGCTCTGCGCCACCATGTTGTTGCTGGCAACTGAAGGCAGGATCTCTGGAAAAACAGCCAGTGCTCTTAACCTCTAGGCCATCTCTTCAGCCCCCCTCTAAGAACTCTTAAGTGACTTCCATCAGGCCGCAAACCAAACTGTGGGATCATATTCTTTTTTTTTTTTTTTTTTTTTTTTTGTTTTTTGAGACAGGGTTTCTCTGTAGCTTTGGTGCCTGTCCCGGAACTAGCTCTTGTAGACCAGGCTGGCCTCGAACTCACAGAGATCCGCCTGCCTCTGCCTCCCGAGTGCTGGGATTAAAGGCGTGCGCCACCACCGCCCGGCTTCCAGAATTATATTCTTGTAGAAGGTAAAGAGTTGGAAGGCACCAGCCAAGTGTCTGCCTCTCCTCAGGTCTCTGATTTGGATGTAGGCAGACAGCCACATGCAGGTGCTTTTGGGCAGCGACTCTGGACAAGTAGTGAGGACAACCCTGAATGAGTCCTTCACGGATATACTGGTGGCAGGTGACTGGCCCACCCCTCAGAACCACAAATGGCTGGTTTTACAAGCAGACTGCTGTGTGATTGGCAGCTTTGTTCCCTCATGTGAATCAGTTTCCTCTGTGTCCTCTGGGAAAACACAAAACGTGTAGCTGTTACCATGGAGAAGAGGAAAGGAAGGGAGGGGAAAAAGAGCGGTGGGGAGGGGAGAGAGGAGAGGAGAGGAGAGGAGAGGAGAGGAGAGGAGAAGAGAAGACCAGGAGAGAAGACAGTCCTAACCCGGCTGAGTTCACGGAAATAGCACCCTGCAGTTAGACTCTGCACTGATACGTGCATCGGGAGTGTGCAAGAAAGAAAAATAAGAGAGGTCTAAGGAGAAAAGTGAGAGTTTTCTCGCACAAGTCCGGATGGAAAGAGCCCAGATCTCTAACTCCAAGGTCTTTGTGGGTTTTTTCTCTCTCTTCCTCTCCTCTTCCCTCCCTCCATCTTCCTCTCCTTTTCTCTCTTCTTCCTTCCTTTTCCCCTCCCTTCCTCCCTCTCTCTTTCTCTCTCTTTGAAATGGGCCCTAACTAAGTAGCCCCAACTGGCCTGGAACTCAATAGAGTTCCTGCCTCTGTCTTTCAAGATCGGGATTAAAAATGCTCATTAGGAAGCTGGAGGGAGGCCAGCCTGGTCTACAAGAGCTAGTGCCAGGACAGGCTCCAAAGCTACAGAGAAACCCTGTCTCAAAAAACCAAAAAA
>NC_022010.1:12214914-12216642 GCF_000317375.1 Microtus ochrogaster
GGGAATTGAACTCTGGACCTTTGGAAGAGCAGGCAATGCTCTTAACCACTGAGCCATCTCTCCAGCCCCCGCTCATACACATTTTAAAAAATCTAAAAAAATAAAACTAAACACATCCACCACCCTGCCTGGCCATGCCTGGCAGTTTTCTTTTCTTTCCCTCAGCTTTACAAGATGGCTGTTGCAGCTCTGGCAATCGCAAAAGAGGAAGGACTGGGAGGGTGAGGTCAATCCCACCTGTTTGTTTTTTTCGTTTTTATAGTTGAATCGAAAGAAAACCTTTTTATGTGTATGAGTACAGTGCCAGCAGAGGCTATAGAAGGCATCAGATCCCCCAGAACTGGAGTCACAGTTTTTTGGTTCCTGTCCTGGAACTAGCTCTTCTAGACCAGGCTGGCCTCAAACTCCCAGAGATCTGCCTGCTTTTGCCTCCCGAGTGCTGGGATTAAAGGCGTGCGCCACCACCGCCCAGCGATTAACCCATTTCTATTAATGTGTGTAGCACCATGAGGTGGTGGCTTACTGGGAAGGATCTTAACCTGCGTCCATCTTGGAGAGGAGAGCTATAGCGTCTGTTTCACTTCCCTTCTTCCCAGCATTCTGTTCTGTCTACTCCACCCACCTATGTTCTGACCTATCAGGCCAAGCAGTTTCTTTATTAATTAGCCAATGAAAGCAACAGATAGATAGAAGACACTTCCACATCATAATTGAAAAGGTAAGAAATGGAGAAACACAGATAAATTTAAAATAAACTTTTAAAAATCCCGATTGGGCATGGTGGTATCTATCTTAAATTCCAGCACTCAGAAGGCAGAAGCAGGTGATCTTCTGTGAGCCTGAGGTCAGCCTGATTTGATAGTGAATCCCAGGCTGACCAGGGCTTCATAGTTAGACCCTGTCTCAAAACGAAGTCTAGAAAAATGTGGCCATTCACTCACATTTTGTGCTACATAAAATACACCAGGACCTAGAGAGAAGACTCAGTGGTTGAGAGCACTTGCTGCTCTTGCAGAGGACATAAGTTTGATTCCTAGCATCCTATTGTTCCACTAACCACCAACCAAATGTCAATCATCTGTCCATCTGGTTAGCCATCTGTATCAGGGTATTTCCCTCCTCATGCCTGTGACTAAGAAGCAACCAAGGTGGGGAGGGGTTTATTTTGGTTCCCAGTTTCAGGGTCCAGTCAGTTAGGTGGGGAAAGCATGGTGGACAGCTGTGGTAGCTGTAGCTGCCAGTTGGACCCACAGTGGATCGGGAAGCAGACAGAGCCACCAAGCCTTAAAAAAATTTTCTTTTTTAAGGAAGGGTCTCAGGTAACCCAGGTTGACCTCGAACTCTACATGGCTGAGGATGACCTTGAACTCCTGATCTTCCTGTCTCTACCTTCTGAGCACTGAGGTAACAGGTATGCGCTACCATGCCTTGTTTCTATGGTACTGGGGTTAAATCCAGACCTCGTAGGCAAGCCTCTACTTACTGAGCCACATCTCCAGCCCCTCTACCTGTTTATAAATCCAATAAGATTAGCAGTCGAAGTTAGTGCCATGCTGGCAACTGGCAACTTTTGTCAACCTGTGCAGATCTCTCTTTTTTTTAAAAAATATTTATTTATTTATTATGTATACAATATTCTGTCTGTGTGTATGCCTACAAGGCCAGAAGAGGGCACCAGACCTCATTACAGATGGTTGTGAGCCACCATGTGGTTGCTGGGAATTGAAC
>NC_022010.1:12217417-12227643 GCF_000317375.1 Microtus ochrogaster
CTCAGGGTGCACTGAAGACAGCACTCGATCCAGACTCAGGGTGCACTGAAGACAGCACTCGATCCAGACTCAGGGTGCACTGAAGACAGCACTCGGCGTATCCTTTACACCGCATTGGCTTCCCTAGCTGTGTTCTGACGTCCAACAGGAATGAACTTGTCTTCTAAGTTGAATGTATCCGTTTGTTGCAGGAGGTGTGAAATTGTGTCTAAGAACAATCCCGGGAACAAAAAGCGCCTGAGGTAAAGACCTTGGCCTTTCTTCCTGGAGCCTCTCTCACAGTTTCTCAAGGCGTGGTTCACCGTGCGTCACGCTTCTGACTATGTTCTGACAAGTAACTATTCTGTCTGTCTTCCTATCTACCTTCCACCCATCCATCCTTTTATCTATTATCTATCTATCTATCTATCTATCTATCTATCTATCTATCTATCTATCATAATCTATCAGCCAATCTACCTACTTCTTACTCTATCCATCCATTTATTTGTCTGAATCATTAGAAAGTGGATTAAAAAGCTCACTTTTTTTTTCTTTAGTGTGAGTTACTGGGGTTGGGAGCCAGGGCCTTTCACATGCTAAGCAAGTGTTCTCCAACCAAGCTGTAACCCCAAGCCTAAACCTCACACAGTTTTCATCTGGGTGTCAGCTTGCTGCCCCACAAGGTGCAGCCATGACACTATTATCTAACCGAATTCCGGAACTCATGTGGTGTGTGTGTGTGTGTGTGTGTGTGTGCAGGAGAGTGCATGCACACATGCCTGTGTATGCTTCTGCACATGTGTGGAGGTAAGTTCTCTCTTTGTACTCTGTGGGTCCTGGGAATGGAACTTATATTGTTTGCCTTGACTGCAATTGCCTCTGATCCACCCTCAATTTAAAAAAAAAAAACCAACCAAAAACCCAGAACAGTTCACAGGCATCCTGTAATCTACAGGTACCCTGCTGACTAATAGCCCACCAGAACTCCTTACTGTCTCTGAGTCTCTGACAGTTCACCACCTGTCCCCTCCCCTAGTCTCCTGGCTTCCAAAACCCTGCTGCTGCAGCCCCTGACCTCCACCATTGGCTACTCTGAGTCACCATGAGTGAGCTGGCGTCTGTCGGTGTCACAGCCTCTAATCCTGGCTTGGGTGTTGGGACCAGCTGTCAGGACTGGTGTCAAGACCCCCAGTTCCTGAGGTATCTGGGGTCCTTCACCCTTCAATCTTCTCGCTCTCTGGAGCTCTCGGGGTGGCCGTGGAGGTTCTTCAGTCTTAGCTTCTGCTCTTTTTTGCTGGTCCCCACCACCTCTGTTGTTTGTCATCATTGCTCTCTCCGCCTAGAACTCTTCCACCATCTCATCTGGCCATGCTGCGGTCCCTTTAACATTTCCCTTCCCATAGCCGGGCGATGGTGGCGCACGCCTTTAATCCCAGCACTCGGGAGGCAGAGGCAGGCGGATCTCTGTGAGTTCGAGACCAGCCTGGTCTACAGAGCTAGTTCCAGGACAGGCTCCAAAGCCACAGAGAAACCCTGTCTCGAAAAACCAAAAAAAAAAAAAAAAACCAAAACATTTCCCTTCCCTGTTACCAGTTCGGCACAGTTTGCTAGTGATGAAGACTCAAAGCAAACACAGGGCAAGACTGCAGAGAGTAGCTTTTTATTGGTCCTGAAGTTGCATCACCAGGAGAAGGAAGCCAGGGACATCTCCAAGCCGAATCAAAAAGTGGGCTAAATAGCCTTTGTTTTTTTTAAGTTATAAACTGATTGGCCCATTAGCTCAGGCTTCTTATTTACTCTTATAACTTATATAGCCCATTATTCTTATCTATGTTAGCCACATGGCTCAGTATCTTTTTCAGCAGGGCAGGTCACATCCTGCTTCTTCGGTGTATGGGCCAGGACTGGGGGTTTTTGGTTTTTTAAGACAGGTTTTTTTTTTTCTGTAGCTTTTGGAGCCTGTCCTGGAACTAGATCTTGTAGACTAGGCTGGCCTCGAACTCACAGAGATCCACCTGACTCTGCCTCCTGAGTATTGGGATTAAAGGTGTGCACCACCACTGTGTGGCTAAATAGTCATTTTACACAGTCAGAAAAGAAGTTGCTTAAGGGCGTTGCACTAACTCCAGACATCAGCTGAGCCACCACGAGGACATACTCCCTCTCTGACCTGTATGTAGACTCTACCAAGGCTGCTGGTGGCAGAAAAATCCAGAATGAACTTTTTTGTTTTCCTGTTTTGTTTGTTTGTTTGAGATAGGGTTTCTCTGCATGGCCCTGGCTATCCTGGAACTTGCTCTGTAGACCAGGCTAGGCCTGAGTTCAGAGATTCGCCTGCCATCTTTCCAGGTCTTACTTGGAATGGAGACCTCAAGTCACAGTTAGCACCCAAACTGCCCTACACACTCCAGGAGGTGCTTTACGGCAGCCACCGGTAGATTCACGCTGGAGCATCCTGCTGGAGCATCTTAGAGCAGGCCTGAGGGATGCAGAGGGGGAAGGAGTGTGGTACCCAGTTCATGCCTTAGCTCTGCTCTCACTCTCTGTCCCTGGAGCTCTGGCCCCAAGAAGCTGACACCCCCATAACAACAGGCCACTGTGCCTCCTGGTCATGAGTCACTGTCTGCACACTTCGGACAGGTTTGAGGGGCTTCTTCATTGTGTGTCCACTGTGTAGCCAGTGACTTCTGGGGTAGAGTTGAATGTCCCGAGACAGGAAGGAAACAGGCTGATTTGAGGACTGGGGAGAAAGTACAATTGGTATATTTTAGTCCTTTTGTTGGAATCATAACAATTGTTTGTTTTTTAAGTATATACATGCCTGTGAAAATGTAGTGGTGAAACCCAGTAACAGGAGAGGCAGGGGCAGCCCCTGCATTTGGAGGACAATGGCTGCTGGGTTTTCTCCTGCTGGAGCAGGGGCACAGAACATAGCATGTCCTCCCAACTCCCTCTCCTTTCTTTCTTCCTTCCTTCCTTCCTTCCTTCCTTCCTTCCTTCCTTCCTTTCTTTTCTCTCTTTCTCTCTTTCTCTCTTTCTCTCTCTCTCTCTCTTTCTTTCTTCTTTCTCTCTCTTTTTTTTTTTTTTTGTGTGAGACATGTTTTCACAACATGAAACAGCTTTGCCTGAGCTGGCTTGGAACTCACTATGTAGACCAGAATGGCTTTGAACTCATAGGGATCAGCCTGGCTCTACCATCTGAGTGCTGGCCTTAAAGGTGTATGCCATGATGCCCTGGCCCCAGCTAGTTAAAAAGATATTTGGGGTGGATGAGAGGCAAGAAGGCTCAGAGGGTAGAGGTGTTTACCCACAAACCTGACAACCTGAATTACATCCCAGACACCACAAGGTGGCAGAAGAGAACCGACTCATAAGAGCAGCGTCTGATTTCTACACGTGAGCTGTGTCATGTACACTTGTGAGCATGCGTGTGTGCACACACAGA
The DNA here is from genome assembly GCF_000317375.1 of Microtus ochrogaster. Lineage (NCBI taxonomy): Eukaryota > Metazoa > Chordata > Mammalia > Rodentia > Cricetidae > Microtus > Microtus ochrogaster. Next base: position 12,220,845 of record NC_022010.1, read on the forward strand.
GATTGATAGACTGACTGATAGGTAAATGAATAAATAAAGTTTGAGGGCTGGTGTGTCTCGGCAGCAGATCTCTTGCTGAGCATGCATGAGGCTCTGGGTACACTCTAGAGCTGGGGAAAAAAGCTGCCTATGGTTTCAGAAGGCTTTTTATTATTCCGTATAGACCTGTCTTGTTTTTATTTCCAGCAACAAAAATGTTGCATGGTGTGTCTCAGTACTGTCCATCCGACCAGCCACTAACAACATATGGCCTCCAAATTAAACTATAACAGACACAGCAATGCACACCTATAACCCCGGTACTCGGGAGGTTGGCACAAGAAGACCATGGGTTTGAGGCCACCATGGACTGTACAGCAAGACCTCCTCAAGCGGCACATGAGCAAAATAACAAGACAAAGAAATGACAACTAGCCTGGCATGGTGGTGCACACCTTTAATCCCAGCCCTGGAGCGGCAAGGCCTCTGTGAGTTCAAGGCCTGCTTAGTTTACACAGTGAGTTCCATGCTTCCCTTGGCTACACGGGAGTCCAGGAGTTTGAGGCTGTGGGGGATCAAACAAAAGGTCCTGTCTACCTTTGAGCTACCCTAGCTTTCTTTTTTCTTTTCGTGGCTTCCTTCATTCCTAATTCCCTCTCTTGCTTGTGTTCTTGCTCTCCCAGAGACAGGATCTTACCATGTAGCCTAGCTTGTGGTGTGGGAGGTCCTTCTGTCTATGTGTTACTTTTATTGGTTAATTAATAAAAAAACTGTTTTGGCCTATAGCAGGCAGCACTTAGCTAGGCAGGGAAAACTAAACTGAATGCTGAGAGAAAGAAGGCTGAGTCAGAGAGAAGCCATGTAGCCCCGCCGGAACTTTACTTTACCCAGTAATCTCGTGGTGATACACAGATTAATGAAGATGGGTTAATTTAAGATATAAGTTAGCCAGAAATATGCTTAAGCTATTGGCCGAACAGTATTGCAAATAATATGGTTTCTGGGTGGTTCTTTGGGGTCTGGGCAGCCAGGAACAAACAAGTGACCTTACTATAAAAAGCATGTTCTCAAACTCATGGTACTCCTGCTTCAGCTTCCCAAATGCTGGAATTATAGATGTGAACCATCAGACTGAATGAACTGCATTTAAATTTTTTTTCACAGAGCGCTCAGTAAGTAGCCTAGAGAAGCTGGGGTGATGATCTTGGGCCACTAGCTTCTGTTCAAGCCTCTTACATTGGTGGAACTAGGGAAGCTGCTGAGATGTCTCAGGGCTTAAGAGCCCTGGATACTCTTGTAGAGGACCAGAGTTCAGTTCCTAGCACCTACATGGAAGCCACAACCATCTGTAGCTTAGTTTCAGGGGATCTGATGCCCTATTCGGGATACCAGGCACACACATGGTGTATAGCTATAGATGTAGGCAAACACCCATACAAATAAAATTATTTTCAATTCTTTTTTGAAACAGGATTTCTCTTTGTAGATTTGGAGCCTGTCCTAGGATTTGCTCTGTAGACCATGCTGGCCATGAACACAGAGATCCGCCTGCCTCTGCTTCCTGAGTGCTGAGATGAAAGGCGTGCACCACCACCACTGCTTATCTTCAATTAAAATTTTAAGATCAAACTTGTTCCTGGATTACATTTTCCATCTTGATGCAGGCTGGAAGCCTTGAGTAGGGTTGCCATGGCCACGAAGATGCACAGCATCTCCACACACTCAGCTCCTTAGTAAGCGCTTGTGTCTTGTTTATTTTCATGCACTTATTTATGTTTTCTTATATATTTATGTAATTCTATGAATGTTTTGCCTGCATGTATGTCTGTGCACCACGAGCATGCCTGATGGCCAAAGAGGTCAGAACGGGCATCAGATTCCCCTGAACTGGAGTTACTGATGTTTGGGAGCCACCCTATGGGGCCTGGATAATCAAGGCTGACCACTGGGCTATCCCTCCAGTCCTACCAGCACTTGTTTCAATGGACTAAAATCTAGACACACACCCCTTCCTGTCAGAATTTGCGTGGCTTTAATAATAATTTGCAACTACAATCCAGGAAGCAGAAAAAGCTTTTATTTTTGTTTTGTGTTGTTCTGGGGATCAAACCCAGGGCCTTCCAGGCTTTGTGACCACTCATCTATACTCCAACCCCACAAATAATAAACCCCTTGTAACTCCAGCTCTGGGGGCTCCAATGCTTTCTTTTGGCCTCCATGGACACCTACACTCACAGGCACAGGCTCACACACAGACAAACTCTTACACATATTCAAAAATTAAAGGTGAGTGTGGTGGCATGTGCCTTTAATCCCAGCCTTAGGGATGCGGAAGCAGATGGCTTTCTGAGTTCAAGGCCATCCTGATCTACATAGTTCCATTCCAGCCAGGGTTACTAAGTTACTACTAAGCGAAACCCCTGCCTCAAAAAAAAGGGGGGAGGAAGCAAAACAAAACGAATCCCATGCCTAGTCATACCTCCATGACTTTTGCCACCTCCACAGTAGTCACTGGTCCCTGCGCCCGGGCTGGCTACACAGGAGCCTCAAGACTTTGATCCTTGCTTATCTGTTTGGAAAGTAATGATGTTCGTGATAGCTTTACCTTCAATGTCAACTCGTGTGTCCTCGGCTAAACCAAGGACCTTGCTGATTATCATTCTTGGCACAGTTGCTTCCAGTATGGAAACCGTGTCTGGAAGCAGGTCTCTGCCGGAGGACTTTGGCTCCGGGAGGGTGGCTCATGTTGACACATTATCTCCTGTGACAGCAGATATGACGAAGCAGAGGTAACAAGACTGCAGGGGACTTTCTAAGGCTCAGACTATCTCTAAAACGGTGTGTGTGTGTGTGTGTGTGTGTGTGTGTGTGTGTGTGTGTGTGTGAGAGAGAGAGAGAGAGACAGAGACAGAGAGACAGAGAGAGAGACACAGAGAGAGAGACACAGAGAGAGAGACACAGAGAGAGAGCCTTCTCATACCCGCCCTTGTATGGAGAGGCTGACAGCCCCGCTCTGTCTACTTAGCCAGACTGTATGACATAGAAAAATCACTATGGTGTACTCCTTTAGTCCCAGTACTCAGGAGGTAGAGGCATGGGGGCCTCTGTGAGTTTGAGACCAGCCTGGTCTACAAAGAGAGTTCCAGGACAGCCAGGGCTGCACAGAGAAGTCTTGTCTTAACAACAAAAGTCACGATGGCGTCTGTGTCTTCAGCACCACTGTACTCATAACGCCCTGAGTGGAGAAACATCTGCCCATCGTGGGATGAACGGATCAGAATATGGAGCTTGGCTACCTGTCCTGTGCAGCTTTAATTGTCATTGCGACGCAGCCTAAGGCCATCTGAGAGGACTGTCTCAAAGGAGCAATTGCCTGGATCAGATTGGCCTGCCGACCTGCTTGTGGGGCGTGGTCTTGGTTGTTAATTGATGTAGGAGAACCCAACCCACTGTGAGTGGCGCCATTCCCTACACAGGTGGTCCTGGATTGTTGTAGAATATTATTTTAAGGTTACTTTTGTTTATACTCTGGAACATTTGTTTAATGATGCAAAGATGTATTGGATTAAATAAAATTCACCTGTGGTCAGGAGGCTGTGTCAGCAGTTAGCCTACATTGGTAGGGAGGAGCCAAGTGGAGAAGGTATTTTAAGGAGGGACCAGGAGAAGCAAGAGCACTTTTGGAGAGACACAAGGAGAGGAGGTGAGCTATTAGCTATTCAGTCTCTCTGAGAAGCAGAATTCCACCTAAAACCTTGACTCTCAAGTTCTTTAGAGGGACAGAGGCTTAATTAAATGCATTGGTAGCTTTGAAAGAGTTGGTGCCTGGGGGAACAGAATTCCTTCAGGCTACAGGCCTAACCACTGAGAGTGGAGGAGTTGGAATTGCTGGTTCGGACAGCGATGGATTAAAAGGCAGCAACGATTGAAAAAAGAGGACGAGGGGCTGGAGAGATGGCTCAGAGGTTAAAGAGCATTGCCTGCTCTTCCAAAGGTCCTGAGTTCAATTCCCAGCAACCACATGGTGGCTCACAGCCATCTGTAATGGGGTCTGCTGTCCTCTTCTGGCCTGTAGGCATACACACAGAATATTGTATACATAATAAAGAAAGAAAGAAAGAAAGAAAGGAAGAAAGAAAGAAAGAAAGAAAGAAAAAAGAAAAAAGAGGACGATACTGAACTGTACAAGAAAGCCAGCTGAACGTGAACCTATAGGGAGCCCGCACGCATCCTCCTCATGGTTCCTGCCCTGACTTCCCACAACCATGGCCTGTGACTAGAACCTATGAGCAGAGTGAGCTAAACCCTTCTCTGTCCTAAATTGCTTTCGGTCACTGTTTAGACAACAACAGAAGTAAAGCCAGGACCTGCCCCATCCCTAACTCTCATCCCATAGTCCCTACCTGCTTCTTGTAGTGCTGAGGGAACCCAGGGCCTCATTCACACCAGACCAGTGTTCCACCATTGAGCCATGCCCCTGTCCTCACTTGCTCTTGAAGGGAAGGACATTTGACCCAAGTTGGAGTAGTCAGACCTCCCGGACACTGTGCTAATGAAGTAAGCTCCTTTTGGAGGGACGCAGCATGAATACATACCTGGCATCTGGAGCGCTCAGCTTACTGAAACGGGGGGAGGGGCTGTAGTTGGGGAGCGGGAGGCTGTTTCAGGATGCAGGGCTTGGAAAAGTTCTGGGGAATGAATGGTGGGGAGGACCATGGATGTGACTATCCCCTGAAATTACCCACTGAAAAGTAGGTTAGATAGCTCAGTTCAGTGATTCTCAATCTGTGGGTTACAACCTCTTTTTAGGGTGCGGGGAGGGAGGCAATGAATGACCCTTTCACAGGGGTCACATATCAGACATCCTGCATATTGGATACTTACATTACAATTCATAACAAGAGCAAAATTACAGTTATTAAGTAGCAATGAAAATAATTTTACAGTTTTGGAGGTTGCCACAGCATGAGCAACTGCACGTATTAAAGGGTCGCAGCATTAGGAAGGTCAAGAACCACCGTTTTAATTAACGGAAGACTGCCTGCTGAATGCTGTGTAGATCTACCACTCCAGCCTCTGTTGGAGTCTCTGCATGCTCACGGCCAGGAGGAGAAAGCCCTAGGTCCTCTGCAAGAGCAGCCAGGGCTCCCAAGGGCCATTGGTTGAAGAAAATTCCCTATCAGCCTCTTCAACTTTTTTGACTATGACGGGCGAGTCACCTCTGCTTCAGTGTTTCCTACGTCTCTCTGGACTCTCCAGTTTCTATTGGCTACCAGGTTCTCCTTCAAAATGGCCTCCTGAGCAGGGCGGCGGCGGCGCATGCACTCAGGAGGCAGAGGCAGAGAGATATCTGTGAGTTCGAGGCCAGTCTGGTCTACAAGAGCTAGTTCCAGGACAGGAACCAAGGAACCAAAGCTACAGAGAAACCCTATCTTGAAAAACCAAAAAAAAAAAAAAAACCAAAAAAAAAAAAACAACCAAAAAACCAAAAACAACCAAACAAATAAAAAACCCATAAAATGGCCTCCTTGTTCTTAGCCATCCTTCTCGCCAGTGCCTACAGATGATTCCATGAGGTTAGGCATCTCAACAAGCCTTGCCCCAGGCCTCCCAACAGCGCCATTTCCGAAGAGAATCAGCGGCTGTCCTATCCGTTTTTTGCCCTCTTCCCTGTAGCCCTGGCTTTATTTCTTCACCCCCTTAGTGTCCTCTGAGAGGATTAAAGTGTGAAACTCAGTATCCAGTATCTGCCCACCCAGCCCCGCCTGTGCACCGCCTTTGGCCTCTTCTCCTCTCCCAACAGGAATAGACTAGATCCTGCCTCAGGCCCTTCATGCCTTCTGCTCTACTACCCAGGATGCTCTGCTTTCCTTGGTGAATTCTCAACCACTTAAATTTTGTTTCTGGGTTCACTCCCTCTTAACTGGGTGTGGCAGCACATGCATTTAATTCGGTGGGGCTCAGCCTGGTCTACAGAGTGAGTTCCAGGCCAGCCAGGGCTACATAGTGAGACCCTGTCTCAAAAAAACCAAACAATGAACCAGACGCCTCACAGATGGGCTCTCACCTGGACCATGCATCTTTATTTGTGCAATGAGACTCTTCTGCTTACTCTCCCTCTGTGTTTGAAGACTTTAGATACTCCGGACAAATCTTTTTTTTTTTTTTTTAAAGATTTATTTATTTATTATGTATACAGTGTTCAGCCTCCATGTACACCTGCAAGCCAGAAGAGGGCGCCAGATCTCATTACAGATGGTTGTGAGCCACCATGTAGTTGCTGGGAATTGAACTCAGGACCTCTGAAAGAGCAGACAGTGCTCTTAACCTCTGAGCCATCTCTCCAGCCCCTCCGGACAAATCTTGCCATCCTTGTCTTTTTATGACTGGTTCGTTTGGCTTTCCCTTAGGGTTCATCCAGCACTGTAGCTAGTGAGAGTGTTTCCTTCCTTTCAAGGCTGAGGAATATTCTACAGTGTTGATGGGCCATATACTCAGCCACCAAGTGGGAGTCTCTTGGGTTGTTGTTACTTTCTGGTCCATAAATAATATGGCCATGGACATGATGGACAGATATGTCTTTGAGACCTTAACATGCTAGACTCTGTCCCTAGGGGAAAAAAAGACAAAGATTTATTTTGCTCGTGTTTTGTTGTAATAGGAGGAGCGGGGCTGCCTTCCCAGCACCCCGCTGCCCGCACGGCTAGCTTATGCCCCGAAATAATTACACAGACACTGTATTCTTTTAAGTACTGCTTGGCCCATTCTCTTCTAGGCTAATTCTCACATATTAATTTAGCCCATTTCTAATCATCTGTGT
>NC_022010.1:12228727-12235158 GCF_000317375.1 Microtus ochrogaster
TCGCTGTGGCTTTGGAGCCTGCCCTGGAACTAGCTCTGTAGACCAGGCTGGTCTCGAACTCACAGAGATCCGCCTGCCTCTGCCTCCCGAGTGGCAGGATGTTTTCTTGGCATCAGTCCTTAGCCCAAAGTACCAGCTGTTTGAGTAGCAGCTCCACGGTGTCAGGAAGAATAAGCAGACGCGATGTGAACAGAAGCGTAGAAGGGGATGCGTAGGACTAGCAAGAGGGCTTGCTGGGCTCACTGGGCTCACTGGGCACATCTACAGATGCATGCCACCAAACCTGATGGCCTAAACTCCATCCCTGGGCCCAGCATGGTGGAAGGAGAGAACCATTTCCTGAAAGTTCTCTCTCTCTCTCTCTCTCTCTCTCTCTCTCTCTCTTTTTTTTTTTCAGATAGAATTTCTCTGTGTAGCCCTGGCTGTCCAAGAATTTGCTCTGTAGACCAGGCTGGCCTTGAATGTGCAGAGATTCACCGGTCTCTGCCTCCCGAGTGTACACCACCACCACCACCTGACCTGCAAGTTGTTCTTTGATCTTCTATATGTGTGCTCTGGCGTGTGTACTCATACACACACATGTGTAAAATTTGAGATAGGGTTTCATTATGTGGACAAGACTGGCCTTGGACTCAGATCTGCCTGCTTAGGTCTCCTTAGTGCCAGGACTACTAGGACACTCACCACCATGCCTAGCAGAACTATAGTCTTAAAAAAAAAAAAACGTATTGTGGGCATGTGATCAGAGACAACTTACAGGAATCGGTTCTCTTCTTCTACCATGTGGGTCCCAGGGATGGAACTCGGGTCACTAGGCTTGGTGGCAAGCACCTTTACCTTCTGAACCATGCCGCCAGCTCCCTACATTCTGTTTTGTTTTGTTAAGTCAGGATTTCTCTGCAACATCCCTGACTGTCCTGGGACTCACTCTGTAGACCAGGCTGGCATAGGACTCCCAGGAATCCTCCTGCCTCTGCCTCCAGAGTACTGGGATTAAAGACATGAGCTACTATGTCTGGCTCTACATCCTTTTATATTTATGGTTGTGAGCCCAGCCTTTAAAGGCTGAGCCATCTCTCCAGCCCTCTACATCCTTTTATAAAAGAGAACTGAGCTTCCTTGGATCCTGGTATCTGGCATGGTTCCCTGGGGGCACTTCTAGCCACTAGCACTCAGCAGGTCTGAGGACGATCGCACTGTCAGAAGGGACTACTCAGTCAGAAGACAGTCCTTTCTCATCAGGAACAGTCAACACAAATCTTTCGAGACCTCATACCTTGGCCTAAGAGCATCTCACAAATTTCAAACTTGGCTCTTCAGAAGGTGATTGGGTCCTGAGGGGAGAGCTCTACCTGAATGGTTTTATGGTTTTGCTGTGTTCCATGGCAAGGAAGAGAAGAACAGATGTCCGAGGAGCACTTAACTTCTTTCTTTCTTTCTTTCTTTCTTTCTTTCTTTCTTTCTTTCTTTCTTTCTTTCTTTCTTTCTTCCTTTCTATTTAATTTTATGTGTCATGTGAGGTGGAAGCTGGCCGAGACCAGAAGACAGAGCGGGGTTCTGGGAACCCTAACTCTTGAGTCCCCAGCAAGAATATCAAGTGCTCATTTACCACTGAGCCATCTCTCTGACCCCAGAGGCAGCAATCTCTGGTGGAAGTGGATTTCTTCTGCCTCGCTCTATCCTGTCTCGTACCTAGAGACTCAGCAAGGAGTCCCAGCAGCAAGATGGCCCTACCCGGATGTGCTGCCCGCATGGTGAGCATTCATACGGTTGGGGAAACGCAACGGTCCGTAACAGTCTCGGGGATCAAACTCAGGCTGTCAAACTTATGCGGCAGGAGCCTTCCTGCCTGGCCATCTCATCAACCCTCATTTTAAGTTTTAAAGATTTGGACTAGAGATATGGCTCAGTGGTTAAGAGTTGCTTTTGCAGAAGACCAGTTTGGTTTCCCAGTACCACCCCCACCCCACCCCACCCCACCCCACACACAGGCTCACAACTGCCTGGAATTCCAGTTCCAGGGGATCTGATGCCCTCTTCTGGCCCTTTTGGGCAGTAAACACACACAAGGTACACATACACATGCAAACTTTTTTTTTTTTTTTTTTTTTTTTTTGGTGTTTTTCGATAGGGTTTCTCTGTGTAACAGTTCTAACTGTCCTGGAACTAGCTCTGTAGACCAGGCTGACCTCAAACTCATGAAGATCCATCTGCCTCTGCCTCCTGACTGCTGGGATTAAAGGCATAACGCTACTACTGCCTGGCACATGCAAACATTTATATATACAAATAAAATAAATCAGGGTTAGAGAAAGTGCTTAAATGTGAAAAGCACTGGCTGCTCTCCCAGAGGAGAGCTCTCCCAGCATTCAGCTGGGAATTCCCAGCACCCACATGGCAGCTCACAACTACCTGTAATTGTAGTTCCAGGGGATCTGACAGACACATGCAGGCCCAACACCAATGCACATAAAATTTTTAAAAAAATAAATAAAATAATAAATATACTTTAACATGCAGGCTTAATTAATTGTGAGACTGTGGACACAAGCTCTAAGAACCGAGCACTGGAAGAGCAGTGTGTGCTGTTAACCACCGAGCTATCTTTGAAGCCCCTTATGGTGCTAGGTATGACTGTGCGGGGCGGGGGAGCGGACAAGCTCAGCACCAGCGCTGCCGCTGAGTCACGCTGGGCAATGGATCTGCTCTGGAGAAGCCGCTGGTCTGACCCTTGGCTGGTCACAGTGCGACTGGAGGGTTCCCGACTGCTTCTGAGAAGGAGAACTCGATTCCTCCTGGCGCTTTGTGTGGGCAGAGCTCCAATTTCACTTCTTCCTTTCTCAGAGTCCATAGATGAGACGTGAGGGGAAGTCGGAAGCACTGCCCCGTGGGAGCTGTTCTGATCTGAGATGCAGGTCTGCGGGACTGCCCGGAGCTGGGTACTGTGGGGACTATGGACCGCTCCCCAACCATCACACTCCTATATCCTTTCGCTTTCAGAGAGACTGAAGTTCTGGGGAACCACTCTTAAAGTGTATGCTGTGCAAAATGAGGACCTGCATGGCCTTCCTAGTACTCATGTCAAAAGCCAGGCGTGGTGGTCCACATTTGTAATCCCACTGCTGGGGAAGTGGAGACAGGAGGATCCCCGGGGGTTCCCTGGCCAGACACCTGGCTGAACCTGGAGCCCCACAGGACAGTGAGAGAGTCTGTCTCAGAAAACAAGGTGAATGACTCCTAAGGAACAATACCTGGAGTTGTCCTCTGGGACACACGCACACACGCAGGCATGCACGTGCACACCCGCACGCACACGCACACATGCACGCACGCACGCGCAGTCATCTCGCAAAAGCTGGAAGATCTCTTTCAGCTTTTATAGAAGAGCTTTGTGACCCAAAGGTTGTGTTTTAACCAACAAGACACAGACAAATGATGGGCACAGCTCTGAACCCAGCAGACATGATGCCTCCAACCTGCTTTGAGCAGTGTTAATGCAGAGGGGCCACCTTTTCGCCCTGCCAGCCACCTCTGAGTTGGGAAATGAGAACAAACTTCATTTCCGATGTGTTGGAGCTGCTGGAACTTCGGGTCTTATGTTCTCCTGAAATTTGGCAGTTTGCTCTTCTCCAGGTTGGCAGTGTGAGGTAGATGTCTTTAGATGCTGGCCTGGGTAGCCAACTGCAGTCTGGGGTCACCTGGACACCTTGAGACTACAGTGGGCCATGTTCACTGTCTTAGTCACTGTTCTATTGCTATGCAGAGACACCATGACTAAGGCAACTGTTAGAATAAGGAAAACATTTAATTGGGGGCTTGCTGACATTTTCAGAGGTAAGTTCATTATCACCGTGGTGGGAAGCATGGTGGCATACAGGCAGACATGCTGCCAGAGAAGTAGCTGAGAGTTCTACATTCTTATCCATAGGCAGAGAGAGAAGGGGGTGGCTGGGCTTGGCATGAGCTTTTGAAACCTCAAAGTCCATTCCCAGTGATACACTTTCTACAGCAAGGCTCCCCCTTCTAATCCTTTGAAATAGTGCCACTGTCTGGTGGTTAAGCATTCAAATATGAGCCTATGGGGACCTTTTTTTTTTTAATTATTAATTATGTATACAGGGTTCTGCCTGCATTCTTGCAGGCCAGAAGAGGGCACTAGATCTCATTACAGATGGTTGTGAGCCACCATGTGGTTGCTGGAAATTGAACTCAGGACCTCTAGAAGAGCAGCTAGTGTTCTTAACCTTTGAGCCATCTCTCCAGTCCTAGGGTCCAGACTTATTCAAATCACTCCATTGGCTAAGCAAATGAGGTGTACTTAGCTTGCTGGGTTCCCTCCCTCACACATAGGGGACTGTCCAGTGTGAAGTTACTGGAATTCAGGAGCCTCTGGGCTAGATTTCGCCTACTTATTTGGGGGATATATATATATATATCTAATCTAAGGTATCTGGAAATGCCTACTGACCTGTGTATAGCAGAGAGGGACTGACGACTGACCTCTGGGATGTCTGTTGAGGGGAAACAGGTACAGGCTGGGAGCCCTGAGCGGTGAGATGTCACCTCAGGATACAGTCCCTAGTGACTCACAAAACAGCAAAGTGAGAGAAGCGGGGGGGGGGGGGGGGGGGCTAGTAGCCCCAGGCTAGCCTCAAACTCTCATACATCTGCTTCAGACTGAGGGCTGGGGTTATATGCATGGGCCATCTCTCCCAGCTACAAAGCCCAAATATCGTCCTTTCAGCCCTCCAGAACCAGGCACTGGGGTGGAACCTGCCACTGGGGTCCCAGGCCCTCAAAAGAAGCCTGTATAATGTAAGCCAAGGCATGGTGGGGAGGTTCTGGGCTGGGGATAACAACAACAAAAAATTGTCTAGAAAGAATTTGTCTGCAGTAACAAAAAGTCACAGCTGAATTTAAAACATCAGAAAGTGGGCAGGGGGCAGAGCGCTCAGCTGGCAGAATTCTTAACACGCAGAGTGCTGGCTTTGATCCTAGCACTGTATCTACCAGTGGTACTCAATCTTTCCAATGCTGCAGCCCTTCAATACAGCTCCTCATGTCATAATGACCCCAACCATACAATTATTTTCATTGCTACTTCATAACTGTAATTTTGCTACTGTTGGGAATGATAATGTAAATATCTGTGTTTCCCACTGATCGTAGGTGAACCCCATGAAAGGGTTGTTCGACCCTCAAGGGGCTGCGACCCATACATTGAGAACCACTGTCGAAAAGGGTGGTGGCACGTGCTTGCAAGGGAGGTAGAGGCAGAAGGGATGAAAAGTTCAAGGCCAGCCTGGGCTATAAAGTGAGTCTGAGGCTAGCCTGGACTACAGGAGACCTTGTATCAAAAGACAAGACAAACCCAGGAACTGTTCTCTCCTAGTCTAGGTGTGGACTAGTTTGCTCCCTGTGAAGTCCCAGGGTCCGAACCATCACACCCCCTTTCCGGAAGCCTCCGGAAGCTTCTAAGGCAGCGGTTCTCAACCCCATTGGGAGATAAAACAGCCCTTTCATAGTGTGACTTAAGATCATCAGAAATGTCAGATCTTTACATTATGATTAATAACAGTAGCCAAATTACAGTTATGAAGTAGCAACGAAAATAAGTTTATAGTTGGGAGCTCAGCACAACGTGAGGAACTATATTAAAGGGCCATGACATTAAGAAGGTTGAGAATCACTGCTCCAAGGGTTTCAGGGCCCGTGGGGGCTCAGGGCCTACTGGGCTCAGGGCCGGTGGGTGCTCAGAACTGGCGGGGGCTCAGGCCGGTGGGAGCACAGGGCCGGCGGGACTCAGGCCTGGTGGGGGCTCAAGGCCAGCGGGAGCACAGGGCCGGTGGGGGATCAGGACCGGTGGGGGCTCAGAACTGGCAGGGGCTCAGGGCCGGTGGGGGATCAGGACCGGTGGGGGCTCAGAACTGGCAGGGGCTCAGGGCGGTGGGAGCACAGGGCCGGGCCGGTGGGAGCACAGTGCCGGGCCGGTGGGAGCACAGTGCCGGGCCGGTGGGAGCACAGGGCCGGCGGGGCTCAGGCCTGGTGGGGGCTCAAGGCCAGCGGGAGCACAGGGCCGGTGGGGGATCAGGACCCGTGGGAGCGCAGGGACATCTGGCTTGCAGATGCCCTTCTCCAGTCTCTCAATGGCCGCTTCTCTGCTTCCATAAAGACTCTCTCCTTAGGGGCACATTGAGGGTTTGGATCAGGGCCATGTAGCCCGATGTGATTTCTCAACTCATTCATATCTACAGAGCCCTGTTCCAAATGAGGGAATATTGTCAGGGCCGGGCAGGACGTGAACATATCCGTCGAGGTCTGAGGGTCAGAGTTGTGCAGAAGAATTCAAGAAACAAGCCGGGCGGTGGTGGAGCACGCCTTTAATCCCAGCACTCGGGAGGCAGAGGCAGGCGGATCTTTGTGAGTTCGAG
>NC_022010.1:12235258-12244629 GCF_000317375.1 Microtus ochrogaster
AAAAAAAAAAAAAAAAAAAAAAAAAAAGAATTCAAGAAACAGCAAAGCTAGAAAAATCTGTATGGTTCAGAGAAGGAGTGTGGGCTGAGAAGCGCTATTGTAGAACTCTGATCTGGCTGCCATTGGCACTCCTACATCTCGGGGCTAGGGAGGAGCCGGTGCCAGCACTGGAGATGGCTGTAAACATCTTATGCCCTGGTAAATAGCTTGCTGAGGTCACTCCCTCCCACCTGGGAAGCACTTTCCTGGCTTCATGAAGGGCTGTTGGGGAGGGGGCAGGGATAGCAGGACTTGTTCCCACTTGCTCAGGGTCATGCCTCGAATTGCACTAACTTCAGCTCAGGGCATGTGAGACCCAAGTTTTAATTCAAGGTCCTGGGGCCCAGGAGCATCTGCAGTGGTTCCAAGTCGCCATTAACCTTAAGGGGAAGATGTATGGGAGCCAGAGAGGAACCAGACAGCCTGAACATTGTGTGTGTGTAGTGTGTGTGTGTGGCCTGCGTGGGAGGCCCTCTAGTACCAAGCTTAACCTTCAACTCCCGGGGGCTACTGACTCACAGGTGTAGGAACTGGCTGAGTGGCACCATGGCCCAGCTCAGGAGGGAACCAAAGCGGCTTAAGGGGCTTTTAGAATGACACTTGACCTTTGTGTCAGACCCCAGACCTAGAGGTTTTCAGAGGGCCCCCAGGGATTGTATCAGCCCCACTCCTTCTTGTCTTTCAGATGGCAGTTCAGATAGCATGGCTTCACAAAGCCTCTCCGGTTCCAGGTGCCAGCAGGTCCTCCCTTCCTCGGCTCCTTTTTCTCTCCTCCCTCCCTCCTATTGAGACCCGTGGAAAAACAAGCAACTCAGGTTGTGTTGAAATGAAACAGGAGGCACAGTGGCCATAGCTGTGGTTTCAGACTGGCTGGAACTGAAGCTTGGAGACGTTGCCATGGCAACCCTGAGGTCTTTCACAGGAGGGGCATTTGAAGCAAGGGCAGAGTGGGTTGAAGATGCCAGGGTAGCTGCTTGTGGGGCTGGGAGAGGAGTGTGGAGTTGGCGTGTCGGGACAGAATGTAACTGGGTCTTCTCTTTGCAAAAGGCCACAAAGGGAGCAGAATTGCTTCCCCTGGGAGCATTTGCTCTGATATCATTATCAGGTCTTGGTGTGCCAGTCACGTGTTTATCTGCACAGGCTGGGATCAGGGAGACACACAGTTGATGCAGTCCGAGTCTGTTAGCCTGCGGGAAACAACTCAACCCAGCTGTGGACCTTGTGTGTGAGCATGCTGGGATCCACTCGGCACGACCTCATCCTGCCCAAAGAGACACCATGGCATCCAAGCTGGGGAAAGTGTGTCTGGCTTGCAGAGACAGGTTTTGAACCCGCTTCTACCAAGTGCCAGCCCTGTGTCTCAGCCAGGTGCTTGGGGACAGCTCTTGCCTCAGGAGGGAAACTGATCACTCTTGCTTCACAGGACAAAGGTGAGTCCTGATCCCAGAGTACCCTCTCTGTGCCCTGTGGCCACAGCATGCTCCTCTGGCCTAACTGTTCCATGGGTAGTGTCCATTCCAGTGTGAGACAGGCAGCTCTGGCCTTCACAGGCTCAAGGGTGTTGGGGAAGAGACAGCCAGGACAAGAGCGGTGGTTTTCTGGGGTGGGAAGAGAACATTGTCTTTAATCCCAGCACTCGGGAGGCAGAGGCAGGTGAATCTCTGGGAGTTTGAAGCCAGCCTGGTCTACAGAGTGAGTTCCAGGACATCGAGAGCTGCACATAAAAATCCTGTCTCAGCCGGGCGCTGGTGGCATACGCCTTTAATCCCAGCACTTGGTAGGCAGAGGCAGGCGGATCTCTGTGAGTTCGAGTCCAGCCTGTCTACAAGATCTAAGATCTAGTTCCAGGACAGGCTTCAAAGCTACAGAGAAACCCTGTCTTAAAGGTGGCGGGAGAGCAGAGATGGCTCAGTGGTTAAGAACACCGACTGCTCTTCCAGAGGACCTGGGTTCAATTCCCAGCATTCACATGGCAACTCACAACTGTCTGTAACTCCAGTTCCAGGAGATCTGACACCTTCACACCAATGCACATAAGATAAAGTTAACTAAATTAAAAAGGAAGAAAGGAAGGAAGAAAAGGAGCTGGAGAGTTAAGGTTAAGAGTACTCGTTCTTCCAGCAGATTGGAGTTCAATTCTCAGAACCAACTATAATGGGATCTGATGCCCTTTTCTGCAGACATACAAGAAGACAGAGCACTCATACACATACACGAATAAATCTTTAAAAAGATAGCTAGGGGATGGGGAGGTGGCTCAGTGGGTTAAGTGGTCTGCCCTGCAAACCAGAGGTTTCCAATCTCCAGGACACACACAAAAGCCCAGACACCTGCACGTCTGTAATCCTAGCATGCCACGTCTGTAATCCTAGCATGCCACGTCTGTAATCCTAGCATGCCACAATGGAGATGGGAAGACAACTAGCCTGGTGTGCCAAGCAGCGAACAAAAGGCCCTGTTCAAACAAGATTGGAGGTGAGGACTGACACTCAAAGTTGCCCCTGACCTTCACACGTACGCCATTACATATGTGTACCAGTGCAAACACATGAAAACCCAAAGGCGTGCACACACACACACACACACACACACACACACACACTAAACAAATTGAAAACAGAATAGCGGGGGCCAGGCCAGAGTCTTATGTCTGAGCTTGTATGCAGGGATCCACTGAAGAGCTCCCTCTTCAGTTTGTTGATTTACATAAATAGGGTCTCACTATATGTGGTGATTTGTATGAGAATGGTCCCTACAGACTTCTGTGTTTGAATGCTTGGCCCAAAGGGAATGGCACTATTGGGAGTTGTGTCTTGTTGGAGTAGGTAGGGGCTTGTTGGAGTACGTGTGTCACTGTGGGGGTGGGCTTTGAGGTCTCACACATGCTCAAGCTAAGCCTAGTGTAGCAATCTCTTTCTACTGCTTGTGGATCAAGATGAACTCCCAGCTCCTTCTCTAGTACCGTACCTTCCTGCATGCCGCCATGCTTCTCCCATGGCAATAATGGAGTAAACCTCTGAAACTGTAGGCCAGCCCCAATTATGTTTCCCTTGTAAGAGTTGCCATGGTCATGGTGTCTGTTCACAGCAATAGAAACCCTAGTAGGTTGAGCAAACCATGAAGGGAAAGTCAGAAAGCAGTACTCTTCGTTGGCCTCTGCATCAGCTCCTGCCTCCAGGTTCCTGTCCTGTTTGAGTTCCTGTCCCATCTTCCTTTAATAATCAACAGTGATGTGGAACTGAAAGCCAAATAATTTTCTCCTTTTCTCCCTAAGTGGCCTTGGTCATGGTGTTTCATCACAGTCATAGAAACCCTAGCCGAGATGGCAGATTTCATTTCCGATTTGAAGTGTTCAGGAGGACATATCTCGTTCTGGGCCGATCACTTAACATGTTAGGTGAGATCTTTGTATGCTAATACCCGTGTGGGCCTGGGAAACACTTCCTGTGAGTATTAGAAGCACCACATCTGAAATGATTTTTTCATGTGTGCACATACCTGGGTGTCAGCATGTGCCCATGAGTGCAGTGCCCACAGAGGCCAGAAGGGGGCGTCACATTCCCTGGAGCTGGAGTTACACAAGCAGTTGTGAGCCCTCATGTGCTCAGAATTGAACTCAGGTCCTCTGCAAGAACAGCCAGTCAGTGCCCTTAACCACTGAGCCACCTTTCCAACCCTTAGAAATTTGTAGAACCTGGAGTGTAACTGTGGGGGACCTGTGGTTAGTGGTTAGTGTGTTCAAAGCTTGAGGCTTACTCTCTGGCACTGAGGTAACGTGACTATCTGTGGTTGTCTTTGTTTCCATTCTCCGGCTTGAACATCTTGGAAAAGCAAGACCTCGCTGTGGATCTGTTCCGCAGAGGCAAGTTGCTCCCTGAATGGCTAAACTCAACCATCTCCACCTACATCCATTGAGATGCCCTGGAGAGGAGACCTGGAAAGTACCGGATGATGATGATGATGATGATGAGGAGGAGGAGGAAGACAGAATTCCGAGGGGAGGTGGTTCCAGCAATGCCAGTTTCAGAATCAAGACTTTTCTTTCTTTGTTTTGTTTTGTTTTTCCAGACAGGGTTTCTCTGTAGCTTTGGAACCTGTCCTGGAACTCGTTCCTGGCCTCGAACTTGCAAAGAACTGCCTGCTTCTGCCTCCCAAGTCCTGAGATTAAAGGCATGCGCCACAACCATCCGGCCCAAATCAAGGCTTTTGATGAAGATCCTGGAGCCAAATACTCTTAATCATAAGAAGGCTGCCAACATCCAGAGGAGGAGCAGAATTGCTTCTGCAAAGACACCTTTTATTTTTTATTTATTGATATTTATTGAGCTCTACATTTTTCTCTGCTCCCCTCCCTGCCTCTCCCCTCACCCCTTCAACTCTCCCCCAAGGTCCCCATGGTCCCAATTTACTCAGGAGATCTTGTCTTTTTATACTTTCTATTTCCCATGTAGATTAGATCTATGTAAGTCTCTCTTAGTGTCTGTATTGTTGTCTAAGTTCTCTGGGGTTGTGGTTTGTAGGCTAGCTTTCTTTGCTTTATGTTTAAAAACCACCTATGAGTGAGTACATGTGATAATTGTCTTTCTGTGTCTGGATTATCTCATTCAAAATAACAATTTTGTTTTCTAGTTCCATCCATTTTCCGGCAAAATTCAAGCTGTCGTTATTTTTTTTCTGCTGTGTTAGTATTTCATTGTGTAAATGTACCACATTTTTCTTATCCATTCTTTGATCGACGGGCATTTAGGTTGTTTCCAGGTTCTGGCTATGACAAACAAAACTGCTATGAACATGGCTGAGCACATGTCCTTGTGGTACGATTGAGCATCCTTTGGATATATACCCAAAAGTGGTATTACTGGGTCTTGAGGAATTTTCTGAGAAATTGCCACACTGACATCCAAAGGGGTTGTACCAGCTTGCATTCCCACCAGCAGTGCAGAAGTGTTCCCTTTCCCCCACATCCTCTCCAGCATAAGTTGTCATCAGTGTTTTTGATCTTGGCCATTCTTACAGGTGTAAGATGGAATCTCAGAGTTGTTTTGATTTGCATTTCTCTGATGACTAAGGATGTTGAACATTTCCTTAAGAGTCTTTCAGCCATTTTAGATTCCTCTGTTGAGAGTTCTCTGCTTGGGTCTGTACTCCATTTTTTTTTTTTATTGAATTATGTGATCTTTTGGTGTTCAATTTTTTGAGTTCTTTGTATATTTTGGAGATCACACCTCTGTTTGATGTGGGGTTAGTGAAGATCTTTACCCATTCTGTAGGCTGTTGTTTTTGTCTTGTTGATTGACTGTGTCCTTTGCTTTACAGAAGCTTTTCAGTTTCACTGAGCCACCTCCAGGAACAGGAATAACCAACGGGGTAACTAAAGACACCTTTTAAAGATAAAGTCTTGCATAGTCTAGGTTGGCCTTGAATTTACTATGTATTTCCTCCACAACTGTTGGAGTACAGGCATGGACCACCATCCTAGACTTGCAGGCTCTTTTATTATTACTGAGGAAATGGGTCTCAGAATTCCCTCAACATTTTATTGGCCAGAACTTGCTCACATGTCCTCTCCACAGCCAATCATAGTGAGGGGTATGAGCCAAGTTGGCTTAGACAATGAGGATTTTTTTTTACCTCTTTGGGGCTTTAGGTTCCCCTTTTTGAACATGCATGACTGCAGGGGGAAGTAAAACCTCAGCCTGCAAGAAAGGAGAGGGAAAGGAAGCTGCAGAGCATGTCTGTAATCCCAGCCTTCTGGAAGCTGAGGCAGAAGGATTGCCGTGAATTCCAAAGCCAGCCTGGTCTACCCAGCAAGACCCTATCTCAAAATACAAAATCCAAGCTACAGTCCAAAATTGTGTTTGAGATGCATGCTTGTTGCCATACTCCCAAAAAATCCTGGGGCATCTCACCCCTCCCCGCAGTGTCGTCTATAGTACTGGGCCCCCCATTGTATGTCAGCAGTGGCTGTCCCAGTGGTGAGCCATGCCATTTTATCACGGCTCTGCTGTCCCTCCTGTGGCTGGAGCCTGTGACATGATCTGAGGAGTCCTGGACACTCCCCACCCCCGGTACCTCTTGTCTGTACAGAGAACTGCACAGGTTGGGAGCCTCATCACACAGGGACCTGAGGGTTCAGTGAGTCAACCTGTCTGGATCACTTGGGACAGTGTCTGGCTTGTTAAGTGTAAGTGACTGAAGTCAGCCGGCCGTAATGGGTGCATGCCTTTAATCCCAGAACTCGGGAGGCAGAGGTACACATCTCTGTGAGTTCGAGGCCAGCCTGGTCTACAGAGTGAGTTTCAGGACAGCCAGGGCTATCTATACAAAGACCCTGTCTCAACTCTCACCCCACCACCAAAAAAAAAAAAAAAAAAAAGTGACCGTCTTCATGTCTTGTTGCCTTGTTGCTGTGATACAACACCCTGTCAGTGCACCTTAAGGGAAAAAAAGAATTTGTTTCCACTCGGTCTGAGGGTGCTGTTCATCCTGTGGAGAAAGCCCTGACAACAGGATTATGAAGCAGGTCGCCATGTTAGACCAAGAAGCAGAGAGCAGTGATTGCTGGCGGCCGGCTCCCTTTCTCTGCACTCCTTCACCCAAGCCTGTGACGTGCCTAGAGTTAGGGCCGGATTTTCCACCGGGGTTAACCTAATCGAGATAATCTCTTACACACCTGGCCAGAGGCTAACCTGCTCTCGATAACCCTTCCCAGGAATACCTGGAGGCTATAGTTCAACATCCCAGTGGAGGCAGCTGGGCCCCAGAGAGGCTCCCCAGATGACCAGGTGTGTTCTGTACTGGGGCAAAGGGGTTGGAGTCCTTTCTTATTTCCAAGTGCTGCGCCCCCCCTCCCCCCTGCAGCTTTCAGTGCGGGTTATAAAATAGCTCCTAAGGGCTTCATGGGGGCCTCAGAGCCTCACATGAAGGAACCTGCCTCCACCCCTGCATGGCAGTGAGCCCCTCTGCCCAGAACACTTAGGGCTAGGAGCAGAGAGAACCCTCAGCAGCCCGGCTGCCTCTCTTCCCACTGACCCCTTCGTCCCAGATGCTGTTCGTATTGACCTGCTTCTGAGGGGGGAGTTAGACAGCCTGCCTGCCCCCAGCTGGCGAGTATCATCAGTAGAGATGGGGAGCGTCTCCAGGGGAGGCTAGCCTGGGCTACAGAATGAGAGCCTTTCCCTCTCAAAACAAAAACACCTGGCCCAAACTGAATCAATCAGTTTGCTTGTGGCCTCAGGGGTTGTAGAGGGATTCCTGGTGGAGGAGCTGGACAGTAGGGATGGGTCTCTTCCCAGTGGCTTCTCCACGGCTTGGGGACTTGAGGGTTCCCAGGAGTGCTCCCAATGTGAATACATCTCTTGGGGGGCAATGTGATGTCAATTCTTCCACATCTTATGCTTTGAAACCAAGGTTGGTCTCAGCGTCTGTTTGAGAGGGGAGGAGACAACACTCGCTGTGGCTCATTTGGTGACTGAGAAAATGCCATAGAACACTGGAAGCCACAGCCCACTGTCGCTCTGTGTCTGCTTCAGCTCTCCCAGGCCATGTCTGGCCTGAAGTTGGAGGGCCAGGAGGCTGCAGAGTGTGTGGGGAAAGGGGTTGGCCGTTCAGCAGTACTACCTACTCAAAACCCTTCTAGAAGCCTTTACTCCACGGAACTGGATTCCGATGGAAAACACGAGAGGGTTTTTTAATATTCAAACTCAATTTGGACCACACCTCCAGCATCCAATGCAGTGGGTGAGGGAAGCACCCAATGTCCTGAGCCAGGGACAGGGAGAACTTTTAAAGGGGAGTTTGTTTCCTGTCGTGTTGGGATTGGATAAGGAATGCATAGGGTAAGGTAGTTTCTGAAACCATTGGTCAGTTTGGGGGCACGAAAATCCTAACAAAGACGTCTTAATAACTGACAAGGTATCTTCAAAGACGGGATACCTCCCAGGGATATCTGGACTTCGTTACATTTTATGACTCTGCTCCCTAGCTCCTTTAACTGTCTCTTTTCAGGGTACCCATTCATATTCTGCTATCGCAGCACACTTCCGGAGCTCAGATCAGCCCCTGCTTATGATATGGCTTAAGATGAAGCCCCTTCTTTAAAATGGAGTTTGCAAAGTCAGGTCCTCACACACTCATCCTTAGAGGCCTCTGTGATCATGTAGGTAGGCCTTCCTTCAAGAGAACCAGACTGGAGCTAGAGAGATGGCTTGGCAGTTGAGAGCACTTGTTGCTCTTGCAGGAGACCCAGGTCCAATTCCCAGCTGCCACATGGTGGCTCGCAACCATCTGTAACTCCAGTTCCAGGGGATCCCACGCCCTCTTCTGGCCTCTGTGGGCACTGCAAATATGTGGTACACAGACAAGCATGCAAACACTCTTACACATGGATAAAAATTTTAAACTTTGGGGAGGACCTTGGACTTCCCACAGGGCAAGGAACTCTGACTGCTCTTTGGACTGGAGAGGGAGGGGGAGGAGGAGGGAATGGGGGAGGGGGAAGGGGGAAGGGGGAAGGGAATAGGAGGAGGTGGAAATTTTTAAGTAAAAATAAATAAAAAAATTTTAAACTTTTTTTGAGACAGGGTTTTTCTGTGTAACCTTAGCTGTCGTGGAACTCACCATGTAGACCAGACTGGCCTCAAACTCAGATCCATCTGCCTCTGCTTCCCGAGTGCTGGGATTAAAGATGTGTGCCATCACTGCCTGGCAAAAATTATAACATTTTTTGAGAAAGCCAGGACAAAGAACTAATTCAGAGTCCAGTATTAGCCTTCTGGCTGGGTAGTTCTTGTAGTTGAGATTCCTTGTCTGTTAGTGTCTTTCCAGGTAACAAGGGATGGTTTGTAGAGGCCTAATGACCTAGGGTCATTAAATGTTGCATTCTGTCTCAATTGTCTCTGTCTATAGCAGAGGAAGGGTTAACTCAGGACAGCAATCTGCAGTGCTCACACTCAAATCCTCCAGAAAGAAAAACAGATCACTCTTTTTTTACTGATATTTATTGAGCTCTACATTTTTCTCTGCTCCCCTCCCTGCCTCTCCCCTCCCCTTTCAATCCTCCCCCAAGGTCCCCATGCTCCCAATTTACTCAGGAGATCTTGTCTTTTTATACTTTCTATTTCCCATGTAGATTAGATCTATGTAAGTCTCTCTTAGTGTCCATATTGTTGTCTAAGTTCTCTGGATTGTGGTTTGTAGGCTGGTTTTCTTTGCTTTATGTTTAAAAACCACCTATGAGTGAGTACATGTGATAATTGTCTTTCTGTGTCTGGGTTACCTCACTCAAAATAATGTTTTCTAGTTTCATCCATTTTCCTGCAAAATTCAAGCTG
>NC_022010.1:12245769-12246945 GCF_000317375.1 Microtus ochrogaster
GCTGGGATTACAGGCGTGCGCCACCACCGCCCGGCTCTCCTGTCTGTTCTTATGCCAATACCAGGCTGTTTTCAGTACTGTAGCTCTGTAGTAGAGTTTGAAATCAGGGATTGTGATGCCTCCAGAAGTTCTTTTATTGCCTGGGATTGTTTTGGCTATCCTGGGTTTTTTACTTTTCCAAATGTAGTTGAGTACCATTCTTTTAAGTTCTTTCAAAAATTTTGCTGTGATTTTGATGAGCAAACACATCACTCTTACAGAGTCTGCAGGGCCCCTGTCCAAACCACGGCCAGGAAGAGGGTTTCAGACTGCCTTGAATGACAGTTTTCATGGGAGAGAGTGTATGAACTTTTTCTTTGTGTACATGTGTGTACCTGCTTGTATGTGCACCACCCAAGTGCAGTACCGCAGAGACCAGAAGGGGGCATCAGATCCCCTGGAACTGGAGTTGCTGCCTGAGGTAGGTGTATCCATCTGAACAAAGAGCTCTTTACAGCCCAGCTGTCTCTCCAGCTCCATTCCACCCCTCCCCCAACAGGGTTTCTTTATGTAGTCCTCCCTGGCTGTCCTGGAACTCACTCTGTAGACCATGCAGGCCTTGAACTCACAGAGATCCACCTACCTCTGCCTCCCGAGTTCTGGAATTAAAGTAATACACCAGCACTGCCTGGCCTTTTGTAAAAACATGTTTTTATAAAAAAAGAAAAAAATGCCAGGCAGTGGTGGCCCACATCTTTCATCCCAGCACTCGGGAGGCAGAGGCAGGCGGATCTCTGTGAGTTCGAGGCCATCCTGGTCTACAAGAGCTAGTTCCAGGACAGGCTCCAAAGCTACAGAGAAACCCTGTCTCAAAAAAACCAAAAAAATTTTTTTTTACACTTTCAATATAGGATATATTCTATGCACTCATTGACCCCTGCTCCACATCCATGACAGGATGAGAACCAGAAACACATTTAGCTTTGTATGAACTCTAGTACATGATCTGCATGTGACCCTTCCCTGTTCTCTTATATTTAGCCTCTCTTGTTCTTCATGTTATAACATATCCACATGTACATTTGTTGATATATATGCATTTTTGGCTAAATTCTGAATATGAGAGAGAGAGAGATTGTGTGACCTTACAATATAATAAATACATTCTAAGTCAATGTTTTTTTTTTTTTTGATTTT
>NC_022010.1:12247045-12247810 GCF_000317375.1 Microtus ochrogaster
AAGGATGTTGAACATTTCCTTAAGAGTCTTTCAGCCATTTTAGATTCCTCTGTTGAGAGTTCTCTGCTTGGGTCTGTACTCCATTTTTTTTTTTTTATTGAATTATGTGATCTTTTGGTGTTCAATTTTTTGAGTTCTTTGTATATTTTGGAGATCACACCTCTGTTTGATGTAGGGTTAGTGAAGATGTTTACCCATTCTGTAGGCTGTTGCTTTGTCTTATTGATCATGTCCTTTGCTTTACAGAAGCTTTTCAGTTTCAGTTTCAGTTTATTAATTGTTTCTCTCAGTGTCTGTGCTGCTGGGGTTATATTTAGGAAGTGGTTCCCTGTACCAGTGCATTCAAGTGTACTTCCAACTTTCTCTTCTATAAGGTTCATTATGGCTGGCTTTATGTTGAGGTCTTTGATCTATTTGGACTTGAGTTTTGTGCATGGTGATAGATATGGGTCTATTTTAATTTTTTTTACATGTTGATATCCAGTTGTGCCAGCACCACTTGTTAAATATGCTTTCTTTTTTTCATTTGATATTTTTTACTTCTTTATCAAATATCAGGTGTTTGAAGATGTGTGGATTGATATCCGGGTTTTCTATTTTGATTCCATTGGTCCTCCTGTCTGTTCTTTTTTTTTTTTTGGTTTTTCGAGACAGGGTTTCTCTGTAGCTTTGGAGCCTGTCATGGAACTCCCTTGGTAGACCAGGCTGGCCTCGAACTCACAGAGATCCGCCTGCCTCTGCCTCCCGAGTGCTGGGATTACAGGC
>NC_022010.1:12248987-12267417 GCF_000317375.1 Microtus ochrogaster
AGACCAGGCTGGCCTCGAACTCACAGAGATCCGCCTGCCTCTGCCTCCCGAGTGCTGGGATTAAAGGCGTGCACCACCACCGCCCGGCCTAAGTCAATGTTTTTCAACCTGTGGGTTGTAACTCCATGGGGGTTGTCAAGTGACCCTTTCATGGAGGACACATATTATATCATGATTCATAACAGTAGCAAAGTTACAGTCATAAAGTAGCAACGAAAACAATGTTATGATTGGGGTCACCACACCATGAGGAACTGTATTAAAGGGTCGCAGCATCAGGAAGGTTGAGAACACCGCACTAAGTTCATCTATTTCCCTGAAAAAAATTTTATATTTTTTTTTCTCTATAGCTTGGTAGTATTCCATTTTATAAAAAAAAATACTCAATTTTTTTTATCCATTCATCTGTTGATGGACAAAGAGGTTGATTCCAATTTTTGCTATAACAAATAAAGCTTGTCTATCTCTCCCCAGGTAGGGAGGCCAGGTAGCATCCTCTTGTCTCCTGCTGCTGTCTTCATGGGGAACCAATCCCATGTTGGGAGTGTAGCTTAGCAGTCCATGGGAGCCTCCCCACATAGGCACCTTCGTCCTGGAGAGTGCATCTGTGTGCCAGCCTCACCTAGGCGGAGATAGCACAGGTCCTGAAGGCAGGGCAAAGGTGAGGTGGAGCTGGCAGTCCCTGGAAGAGGAAGGTTCCTGAGGCAGGATGGCAGGCACACACTGAGCAGGCGTCTATGTTTGGACTGTAACAGAGTGCCAGAGGCTGTTTGTTTGGTTTTGGTTTGGGTTGTTTTTGAGACAGGGTCTCATGATGCAACCTTAGCTGGAATTCACTAGAGAGACCAGGCTGGCCTTGAACTCACAGAAATCCATCTTCCTCTGCCTCCCAAATGCTGGGATTATAGGTGTGTGCTACCATATCCATCTTAATAGTATGTTCAACCCTGTTCTCCCAAGTATTATCATTCCAATAGTTCATGTCCTTCTTTTAGCAGGTATGTATGAAGATTGCTGTAGAAGATACATACATACACCACACACCACACACGCCACCCTTGAATCTGTCTGCTTCAGGGCCACTGTTGGGTCTCTCCCTACCTCTTCTTGAGATGTAGCTCAGGCTGGCATCAAACTTCTAACAATCCTTCTCCCTTGCACTGAGATTACAGGCATGAGCTACCAAGCCTGGCTCATTCTCCTTCTTACTCTGTTCCTTAACTCTTCAGCATAGACCCTCCTCTTTCCTTGGGAGATCATGATGGTGAGTTGGGGGTGGGAATGGGCGGGTACAGGCACCAAACAGAGCCATTGCCAGGTGTGTGATGAGGATCCACCCATTGTGTTCTCAGGAATCCTCCACAGGCTCCTCCTTTCCCCAGACTGTAATGAGGAAGCAGAGGGTTTAATGGCTTTTTGAGGCAGAGGAAGAAGAAAACCAGAGAAGCCAAAAAGCCCATTGGCTGCTGGTGAATGGAGATAAGGCCAAGGGGAATGGACAGAGGGAAGGAGATGGCCAGGATGTGGAGTCTTTGGCACATTGAAAGGGTGGACAGGAAACAGGTGGTCCTTGATATGATGTTTGAGCAAGCATGGGGACTCTGGATGCTGGTGAGGAAGAATGGTCCAGCGGACAGAGGGTGCCGCTGTGCAAAGGCCCTGAGGTAGAAACTGGCAGCTCGAGAGGCAGGTCTGTGGGACAAAGGATGGCAACCTTACCAGTGACAGCGAGGACTTGGGCCTTTACTTTGACATAGGACAGATCCAAAGAAAAGATGTGTTTTGTGTGTAATTTTATTATAAACAATATATACTATATAATTTGCATATGGTAAATGCTCTCATTTAAAGTGTAAGATTGGAAGCATGGTGGTGCATGCCTTTAATCCCAGCACGCAGGAGGCAGAAGCAGGCAGATCTCTGAGTTTGAGATAAGCCAGGAGCCGGGCGATGGTGGCGCACGCCTTTAATCCCAGCACTCGGGAGGCAGAGGCAGGCGGATCTCTGTGAGTTCGAGACCAGCCTGGTCTACAGAGCTAGTTCCAGGACAGGCTCCAAAGCCACAAAGAAACCCTGTCTCGAAAAACCAAAAAAAGAAAAAAAAACCAAAAAAAAAAAAAAAAACCAAAAAAAAAAAAAAAAGAGATAAGCCAGGGCTACACATTATGACTTTGTTTTAAAGGTAAATAAACTGTAAGATTCAGTGGCCTGGTGACAGAGTAGGAAGGGGATGGGGAGAGCTAAGCCCTGGGGCAATTACTTCCCCTCCTTTCAGGAAGCCACTCAATGTAGGAGGAGATTGCTCCTTTGTTTCCCAGGCCACTCAGCCCCAATAAACACACAGAAGCTATATTAATCGCAACACTGTTTGGCTTATTAGCTCAGGCTTCTTATTAACTAACTCTTACACCTTAAATTAACCCATTTCTATTAATCTGTGTATTGCCATGAGGCTGTGAACCAGTAAGGTCTTTCTCCTTTGGCAGCTACATGGCATCTTCTTGACTCTGCCTACTCTCTCTATATCTCTTGCAGCCTGGTATATTCTGCTCTGTCATAGGCCAAAGTAGATTTACTCATTAACCAATAAGAGCAACACATATACAGAAGGACTTCCCACATCAACTCAGCCTCTTTCTGTTTGGATTCACTTACATGACCACTTCATGCACACTTGGAACCGTGCTCTTGTGTCCGGTTTCTCTCCCTTTCTGGTGTCTTCTGTATCCATCTCCATGTCAGATGTGTAAGAGACTCGGGGTCCCCTCCTGTGCACAGACCACCAGACCATGTTTGATGTATCCATTGAGCTGCTAGGTGGCTGGGCTGCTGTGGACACAAGAACGGAGCTTTGTACCCAGGAGCTGCTGCATTCTGGGGTACAGACCTGGGAGGCAAGCTGGGGGCTCATGGGGCCTCCAGGTCCAGCATCAGAGCTGCACCATATCTCAGGTGCCCACCAATGTGGGTAGCCTAGTTTTTGACATCCCCAGCAGAGCTCTTTAGTGCCTTCCTTTCTCCCTCTGCGCCGGGGATAGACCCAGGGCCATTTACGTGCTGCGAGGTGAGTGCTCTTCTGCTGGGCTACCCTCCTCTCTTTGGATGCTTAGAAATGAGCTCTCACTGAGTTGCTAGCCTTCATCTCATTCTGTAGCCCAGGCTGGCCTTGAACTTATGATCTTTCTGCCTCAGCTTCCCAAATAGCTGGGTTGACAGGCCTGGCTTCTAGCTGTGTTTTGATTGATAGCAGAAGGCTCTGTACTGAAGGGGCCCCTCAAACGAAGTCTTTAGTACACGACTAACCACACTCTTCCTCTACCTCATACTGGTTCATTTTGTCAACTTGACACAAACTCGAGTCACCTGGGAAAAGGGGGACACTACTGATTGAGGAATCACCTCCATTAGATTGGCCTGAGGGCAAGAGTGGACATTTTCTTGATTTATGATTGATGTGGGATGGTCCAGCCCACTGTGGGTGGTGCTACTCTCCTAGGTGGGTGGTCCTGGGATGGACAAGAAAGTAAACTGAGCAAGCCATGAGGAGCAAACCAGGAAGCAGCACCCCTCCATTGTCCCTGCATCAGTTCCTGCTCCATGTCACTGTCCTGAGTTCCTGCCTTGGCTTCCCCTAAAGATGGACTGTGAGCTGTAAGCCAAGACAAATTGTTTCTTTCCCCAAGTCCTTGGTCTGTGTTTTATCACAGCAATAGAAAGTAAACTAGGGCTGAATGGAGGTGGTATATACCTTTAATCCCAGCTCTCGGGAGGCAGAGGCAGGCGGATCTCTGTGAGTTCGAGGCCAGCCTGGTCTACAGAGAGAGTTCCAGGAGAGGTTCCAAAGCTACAGAGAAACCCTGTCTTGAAAAACAAAACAAAATAAAAAAACAAACAAAAAGAAAAAGAAAAAAGTAAACTAGAACAGGTCTTTTCTTGGGGGGCCTCAGGGCCTCCACTGCAGACCTCCTGGACCATCCTCTCCCATCCTAGGCCATCCTGTGTTGTCTCCCTGACTTCCCTCAGCAAGGCCAGGATCTGGTCACATGCCCTGCCCATCCTTTAATGTCTGTTCTCTCTGTGTGTCATCCAACGATAGCGTAGCATGTCCCTGGCCCTGGCCTTGGGCTCTCTGAAGTAAGCATCACGTAGATTTGGACCTTGAAGACTTGGAGACAATTTGAACTACGTGAGCTGGTCAAGGCAAGTGGGTATCAGGGAGGGGGGGATGTTGGGACCTGGCAGACCTGAGCTTCCCGTTGACTGGCAGACTCCCAAGAAACACTAGCGTCATCAGAAATGAAACAACCCCAAGCTGAAGGATGCTGAAGACCTCAAGGGACTCAAGGACATCTTATTTTTAAGGTTTATTTTTAATTATGTCTCTGTGTGCATTTGTGTACACGGGTTCAGGTGCCTAAGAAGGCCAGAGAAGTGAGAACCCTTGGAGTTGGAGTTAAGGATGGTTGTGAGCCACCTCACCAGATCCTTTCTTTGGCTTTTTTTGGGACAGGTTTTTATGTAGCCCAAGCTGTCTTTGAACTTCCTGTGTAGCCAAGGCAGGTCTCGAACTCCTGCTTCTCCCACTTTTACTCCCCAAGTGCTGGGATTCCAGGAATGCACTACCATGCCTGTAAGGACTCCCATTTTCAAAAGATTAGCTCATCCTTGGATGAGCAGGCTTTGGCTTGAGGAGAGAAGGAGTCAGCTACAGAAGAATCTAGAGGGGCTGGAGAGATGGCTCAGAGGTTAAGATCATTGCTTGCTCTTCCAAAGGTCCTGAGTTCAAGTCCCAGCAACCACATGGTGGCTCACAACCATCTGTAATGGGGTCTGGTGCCCTCTTCTGGCCTGCAGGCATACACACAGACAGACTATTGTATACATAATAAATAAAAAAGAAGAAGAATCTAGAGAAACAGTTGTGTAGAATCAAGAAGGGCAAGCATAAAGACTAGAGTAAGTCGGAGAGAGCTGGGGAACTGGCGATGTTGATAGAGCGTTTGCCACAACGAACCTGATGATCTGAGATTGATCCCCAGCAGCCCTATTTAAATAAAACACACAGGACTGAAGAGATGGCTCAGTGGTTAAGAGCACTTTCAGAGAGGGTCTGGGTTCAGTTCCCAGCACCCACATGGCAGCCCACAAGCACCCATAATTACAGTTCCAGGAGAGCCAGTGTCCTCTTCTGACCTCTGCACCAGGCACGCATATGGTACACAGATGTAGATGCAGGAAAGACACTTGCACACATAAAATAAATAAATCTAAGACAAACAAACAATGCTGGTAGTTTCAGTGCTGGGGGGGGGCAGAGTCAGGAGGGAAGATCCTTGGGGCTGGATGGCCAGCCAGTTCCCAGTAGGATATTCTGTCCCAAATGGCACAGTCAGGTGCATCCACAAACATGCACACACATAGACACAGAAAGCAGACAGGAAGCTGGGAGTCCAGTGGACACAGGGGCAGAAGTGGGCGGGGCCTAGGACCGGCAACTGTGGACATACCTGCACAATCTAGGCCAGTTACCAGTGACTTAAAAAACTCTCAACCGAGCGCAGCCTGAGGAGAGCAGTTCTGTTCTCTTCCTTAGGTGCAGAGGGGCCTCGGGGCTCTGGGGGGAGGGGAGGTGTTGCTACAGTCCACGTTCCTCTGCGCCTGTTCCCAATCCATGCTCCTGAATGAGGTCTGGGCTGGAAATATGCTTGACCGTCTCTCCAGAATTTACCAGATAACTCAGTAAATCCTGACTTGGGGACATTTTGCTGAAGGTGGTTCCCAAGAGGAGCCCTTCTGGGATTTAACGAGAGTCGTAGTGGCCCATATTCTTAGGAGTATTAGCTTGGGGCACCTGAGGCCAGGGACACTGCTGGGCCATTCTTGTGTGACCCATGAGTTTTACTGGGCAGCAGCACACTTGAGGGAGCCAGGGATCTAGTCTGTAAGAGGTTGCCAGAGGGAGGTGGTGACACTCTACATGTGTGGGACTGAGTTTTCTCAGCTGTGATTATCCACCCTTCTTGTCCTGAGTGGGACGCAATCTTGACCTCACTGAGTAAGTTGCCCTGTGCCTCAGTTTTCTTGGCAGTAACACAGAGATGTTAGGATTGGGGCAGTTGTTCTGAGCTTCGACCCTTTCATAAAGTCTCATGTCGTGGTGCCTCCCAACCGTGAAACTATTCTTCGCGACTTCATAACTGTCATTTTGCTACCGTTATGAATCATAATGTAAATATCTGATATTTTCGATGGTCTTAGGCAACCCCCCTGTGAGAGGGTCCTTAGAGCTCCCTAAGGGGTCGTGACCCACGTGTTGAGAAACTTCGGGTTAGAGGCTCTGGCTGAGTGCTACGCATGGGCTAACTGTGCATTGCTGGTATCCTGAGTGGGGTTTATGACCAAAAAAAAAAAAAAAAAAACCCCGCCCAACTGAGCGCAACTGAGCTGGTGGCACTGGGTGATAAGGAAGAGTCACC
This sequence comes from Microtus ochrogaster, assembly GCF_000317375.1. Taxonomy (NCBI): domain Eukaryota; kingdom Metazoa; phylum Chordata; class Mammalia; order Rodentia; family Cricetidae; genus Microtus; species Microtus ochrogaster. Next base: position 12,255,464 of record NC_022010.1, read on the forward strand.
AGGGAGCATAGTGGTCAGGCAAGGCATCTCTGCCTGATAAGACCCCAGAATACCTTCCTGGACGGAGTCAGGGCCAGTGGGAGTCTAGGACCTGGAATTCTGAGTGGAGGGTGTGCAAAGACTGTGAAGAACACGGAATTCCGAGTGGAGGATGTGCAAATGTCCCGAGAGACGAGGAATTCCGAGTGGCTAGCGTGCAAATGCAGGGACAGACACGGTAGGGAGGGTGTATAAAGGTCGGGAGGGACCCGGTATTCGGAGTGGAGGGCGTAAGTGGCCCGAAGGCAGGGCCCAGATGACTGCAACTGAGGCAAGGCAGCGGATGCTGGAGCCGGAGGCATTCGCACGAGTCGGGGGAAAGAAGAGATAGCAGCGCCGGAGTGGGGGTAGCCAGTGCAGACAGCGTCAAGGGCTTCTGTGCTCTGTGGGGAGCGCGTCGGTTCCCACTTTGACAAGCGAAAGACTAGGAAGCACAAGAGAGCAGGGATCCTGGCACACGGCGCGCCGGTTCAGAGAGCTGCGCCACTCGGAGGGGCCGCTTCAGATGGAGGCCACGCCCATAACTCACCACCAGAGAACCGCCCACTCCCCGCCCACCCCCGTCCCCCTCCGGAATCCCGCGCGGCGCGAGGGGGCGGGCTGCCCGGGCCATGGCGCATAAAGCCTCTGGCCACCTGCAGGGCTACTGCTGCTCTGGCCACGGACTCGGACTCACCTTGCTGAAGCGTGAGCCTCGGCTTCAATCATCTCTGTCTCTGTCTCCTTCAGGCCCTGAGCCCCGCGAGCCCGGGCCGCGCACGCGGACATGGGCGGCAGCGCCAGGGCGCGCTGGGTGGCTGTGGGGCTGGGCGTCTTGGGGGTGCTGTGCGCTGCGCTTGGCGTTGTCATGATCCTCTTGGTGCCCTCGTTCATGAAGCAGCAAGTGTTGAAGGTGAGTGATGCGTCCTTCGGGGAAGCGGGACGCAGGGTGGGACAGTGGCGCTTCCCACCTTCCCACCACCAGGGAGGCCCAGATTCACCCCCAGGCTTGGCGGTCTGAGTCACCAGCGTCCCAGGGGCCTGACCCTTCTTACTGGAGCAGAAGTGTGGCCTGATTGTTCCTGAGTTTCGATTGCTGCTACCCTGACCACCAGACCTTCTATACATCTCGGCTGGTGACTGTACCTAGTGACCTCCGTCAGGGCAGTGGGCAGCTGGTGTCCCTTGTATTATCTCTGTAAGGAAGGCTCCCTCGGACGCCCAGGTCTCAGTGGGCGCTCTGCCTGTCTCCTCCCGCCTAGATGCCCCAGCGATGCCCTGGCTCGCCCCCACGCTGCCTGCCAGTCTGAAGAGTTAAGCAGCTTTCTTCCCCCACGCTCTGGCAGAGACAGACAGTACCCAGGTCTATGAGGGTAGGCAGCCCGGCCTCCCTCTTGATCTCAATGAGCCTTAGGTTTCGTTGCCCTTTCAACCGGGGACCTATATATTAGGCGGGCGGTGCCGGCAAGTCACAGACTCTGCCCTGGGAGCCTTGTCCTCCGAATGAGTCCGGAGCTCATTAAGTCCTGGAGATTATCGTCTTTTTTTTTTTTTTTTTAAATTATCGTCTTATTACACTCCAGCTAAGGGTGTTTTTGCCCCGGAAGGGGAAACCGAGGCTGGCCTTTAGGGAACATCCAGTTAGAACTGGACCTGGGATATAGATGGGGCTCTTGTTCCCTGAGTTGATTGACATCTTCTTAGCGGGTTTCTTTACTGGGAATTTAAGAATGGCTTCGTGGACTGTGCCCCGTCGTAGGTGAATGAAGGAGGGAATGAATGAAGGCTGCTCCTTCGTAGGCCTGGCTACCACCTCCCAGGACTTGGCTGGCCTTCCAGATAGAGCCACAGGTGGCTTTCCTGGAGTTCTGGTGGGCAGTTCTGAGTCCTCTTGGCCACACTGTCGTTTCTCGTTCTTTGGATTTTCAACCCTTATACCTGAAGATTCTCCGAGCTGGTGGCAAAGAAGTCCCAGGGTCCCAGGGGTTGCCGTATACTGGGGTAGAGGGAATCCCTTTTTCGTTGGAGCATCAGAACTAGCAAAGTAGCGGTGACAGCCTTGCCTCAGTAGCAGCCTGTGGTTTCGGCAACGCCAAGACCGGGCCCTGTGTGTACCTAGCACGTGGGCTGCTTCCTGCTCCTCACCCAGCTTGCTCCTGCTCCTCCTATTTGGGGGTGAGGGGGAAAATCTCCCTTCAGGAGTGTTTTCTTTATTGGGTTCCCAGGCTCCCTTCAGGAGTGTTTTCTTTACTGGGTTGGCACAGAGTCTGCGGGGTGGGAGTGGGGGGTGTTAACGTGTTAGCACTGGGACTGCACATGCCTGTCAGGTCAGTTGGGGGGTGGGGGGGATCTGCCCAGGGCTTTGAGATGGAAAACCATGTTTGGCGGAGTTGTCCTACAGCTAGAAGCTTGGGGCTTTAAGTTTGAGTGAGCGGCTTCCAGCACCCTACGTGTGAAAATCCCAAAGGCGATTGGTTGGGGGCTGAGTGGCGTGAAGGAAGGAAGACAGGAAGACACGCCTAGCCCCAGACAGCGGCTTCTTAGACGCCCTGGCTGGAGTGTAGCCGACCTCCTGTGGGAGAAGAAAGCTCACTTCAGTGGCTGGCAGGAGGGTGGGGGCGGAGGGGAGCAGGGAGGGACCCCGGAGTTGACTTTGGCCACTTTCGTTCTTTGCGACTTGAATGGAAGCCTTGTTTTTTGAATTTTCATGTTTTATGCCTTTTTTTTTTTAAAAAAAAAAAGAAGTTGATGTATAAAAGGAAGGAATACTTGGTTGTTTAAGAAAACAAAAAGCAAAACAGGGCTGGAGAGATGGCTCACATAGGACCCAGCATGACAAGCTCAAAAGAGGCCTGAGTCTCAGTAGTTTACCTTAAGGCAATACCTGGTTCCAAGAAAGACCACAAACTGAGACCACTCAGGCACCACCCAAAAACAGACCACCCAAAAGAAACTCCTAATGTTCCAACCATCGTAGATAGAATCACCTGCCAGCACCCACTCATCGCTTGTGGTGCTCTTCCAGAGGACCTGGGTTCAGTTCCGAGCACCCACATGGGAACTCACAACTATCTGTAACTCCAGTTCCAGGGGATCCGACACCCTCACATAGACATACATGTAGGCAACACCAATGTCATAAAATTAAAAATAAATTATAAGGAAAAAAATCAGGATGGGGTATAGCTCAGTGGCAGAGCCGTTACCCATCAGGTAACAGGCCCTGGCTTACAACACACACATACACACAGAGAAATTTCTTCTGATGTTATTATCATAGGCATAGTATCTTTTTAGACTTTTCAATATATGTATATACAATCGTTTGTGTGTGTGCCCGTGTGTGTGTGTGTGTGTGTGTGTGTGTGTGTGTGAGCCAGTAGACGGCCAGCGAACCCCAGCCGTCCTCCCGTCTCTGCCTTCCCATAGCCCAGGGGTTCCAGGTACTCTCAAGTATACCCAACATTTAATGTGGTGCTGCGGCTTTAAACTCATGTCCTGTTTGCCCAGCAAGCACTTTGCCCATGGACCTACCTGGCCAATTCTGATGGCCATCTTTACAAAACCTGAACTAGATAGCATATGCCTTTCTTCCTTTTATTTTTATTTTATTTTATTTATTTATTTTTGAATAAATAAAAAATAACATGGTCTCAGTTATGTAGCTCAGGTTGGCCTCAAACTCACTGAGATCCACATATGACTACATTTGAATGCTGGGGTTAAAAATGTGCACCACTTGTGCCTGGCTTAAGTAGTATGGTTTTTCTGTTCCATGTTAGTGCTAGAAGTGTGTGTGTGTGTGTGTGTGTGTGTGTGTGTGTGTGTGTGGTGGGGGGCTGGGCTTACCACACAAGTAGAGGCTAGAGGTCGATGTTGGGTGTCTTCCTCAATTGGTCTCCCCCTTGTTTTTTGAGACAGGCTCTCTCATTGGATGTGGGGTGTACCTTCTCTACTAGACACTGGCTGTGAGTCCCTGGGATCTGCCTGCTCCACCTGCCCCAGTGCTGGGCTTCCCAACATACTGCTGTGCTCAGCTTTGTTACTTTTGTTTGTTTGAGAACAGAGTTTCTCTGTGTAGCCCTGGCTGTCCTGGAATTTGCTCTGCAGGCCAGGCTGGCTTCAAATTCAGGGATCCACCTACCTCTGCCTCCCGAGTGCTGGGACTGAAGGCGTGCGCCACACTTGGCCACACCTGGCTAGGTGTTCAGCTTTTGTTTGGATTCTGGGAATCAGAACTGAGGTCCTCTAGGAAGCTCTTGACCCACTGAGCTATCTTTACAGTCCTGTTCAAAGGTTTCTGCATGACAGGCAGAACATGCCAGTCTATCCCCCCCCCACTGTGTGGTAGTCCTTTGTTTACCTGTTCCTCTGTTTACTGGCTACTTACTTTGTCCCAGGCTATAGAGAACACATACCCTCCTGTGTTAGCCCACAGACCCTTCCACAGTGTGATTCTTAGCCTGTGGATCCATTTCAATGTCATTTCACCCTTCCTCACCCTGACAAACTGGGGGACCACTCACTTCCCCTTATTTTCTCTTTCTTCACCCTCTTTGGCTCTTCGGTGGCTTTGATTCATATCTTCAGCTCCACGAGGTTGGGCAGGAATGTGATGTCCACGTAGGTGACTGGTTTCCAGAGCTTAGGGGTGCAGGCCCACTGTGCCATGTGCTAGCTGGGGCCCATCCATCACTTGGGAGCTGGGTTTTCTCAACGAGACTGGGGCCAATCTGGTTTGCTCCTCCGAGGGATTAACAAATTACAAGGGGGATTACAAGCGCATTTGGAAATGTCCTGTGAGCCTGCTTGATTCTTTCTTTCTGGTTTGAACCCAGCCACAGTGTTGTGAAACAGGCCCAGGCTGCGGAATTCTTCCTTTCTACAGATAAGGGATTGGGCCATAGCAAAGGTCAGGGAGCTAGTTACCAAGCATGCCCTGTGGTGGGCTGGGAGGGACCTCAAGTGTCCATGCTTGTTTTACCCTCCACTGGGAGCAGGACATAGGCAAGAGCCCACTCTGTACAGTGCGCTGTTGGGCAGAGGCAAAAAAGAAGTAAGAAGGGCCAGGTTACAAAAACACATGGGCCGGGTGGTGGTGATGCACGCCTTTAATCTCATCACTCGGGAGGCAGAGATGGGCAGATCTCTGTGAGTTTGAGGTCAGCCTGGTCTACAGAGTGAGTTCCAGGACTGCCGGGATTACACAGAGAGACCCTGTCTTAAACAAAAACCAAAAGAAAAAGAAAGAGAACACATGAATGATGGAGGAAAATCTCTGTTCCTGTTAAAGTCCCCTGCCCCAGCCTCTTGCCTGTCATCCCAGCTACTTAGAGGCTGAAGCAGGAGGAATATAAATTTAAAGCTGGACCTGAGCTGCACAGGGAGTTCAGAGCCAGCCTAGGCTGTACGAGAAATTCAAACAGTGAGACCCTGTCTTTAAATAAAGCATAAGCTAGGCACATTGGTATACACTTTTAATCCAGTTCAGAAGGCAGAGGCAGGCAGATTCCTGAGTTCCTGGACAGCCAGGGATACATAGACCCTGCCTGTAGATAGATAGATAGATAGATAGATAGATAGATAGATAGATAGATAGATAGATAGATAGATAGATAGATAAAAAGCAAGTTGAGTATATAGCTCAGTAATACACCACTTGCCTCATATGTGCAGAACTCTGGGTTCAATTCCCAGTGCTGCAAAAACATCATCATCATCATCATCATCATCATAATAATAATAGTAAATAACTAACAGTTTTCTATATTTTCAACAGATTCATGTCAATGCAGTAACAATTTAGAAAAAGGTATGGAAGGGTTCACATCAGACACACGAAGTAGAAAATGCTGAACCCATGATTCTTTGTGCATTTTTGTTTTATTTTATGTGTATAGGTGTTTGCCTGTGTTGTTCATCTGTGTACTGCGTGTGTGCGATGCCCTCGGAGACCAGAACAGGGAATCAGATCCTCTGGAACTATTATAGATGGTTGTGATCTATCATGTGGATGATAGGAATTGAACCCAGGTCCCCTGGAAGAGCAGCCAGTGCTCTTAACCATTGAGCCATCTCTCCAACCCACCATGACTCTTTTCGTAAAATATATACATGCATTTATTTGTGTGTGAGTGGAGGGGCTGTGCCACAGTGTACCTGTTCATGCCAGAGGACAACCTTCAGGAGTCAGTTCTCTCCTCCTACTATGTGGGTCCTGGGGATTGAACTCGGGTCCTCAGGTTTAGCAGCAAGCACCTTTACCTGTGGAGTCATCTCACCAGCCCCAATGCTATTATTTTGTTTGTAGTGCTTTGAGGCAAGGTCTTGCTGTGTTATCCAAGGTTTATTTGAAATTCTCCTGCCTCAGTTTCCTGAGTGCTGAGGTAACAGGCAGGCCTGCACCAACCCACCTGGCCTCTGTAAACACAAAAATAGAATGGATCCAAGAGTTATGGATTTAACTAAAAATAACAAGCAAGGCAGTATCTTAGTTAGGGTTAGGGTGGCCGTGGTGAGACACCATGACCAAAGCAACTTGGAGAGAAAAGAGTGTATTTGCCTTACACTTCCACATCACTGTTAATTATTAAAGGAAGACAGGGCAGGAACTCAAACAGGATAGGAACCTGGAGGCAGGAGCTGATGCAGAGGCCATGGAGGAGTGTTGCTTTCTAGTTTTCTTTCCATGGCTTGCTCAGCCTGCTTTCTTAGAGAACCCAGGACCACCTGCCCTGGGGTGGCCCCACCCACAATGGGCTGGGCTTTCCCACATCAATCACTAATTAAGAGAATGCTCTATAGGCTTATATCCAGCCCAAGTTTACAGAGGCATTCTTCTGAATTGAGGTTTCCTCCTCTCAGATGACAATAGCCTGTGTCAAGTTGACACAGAACTGGGCCGCACAGGTGGCATGGTAATGCACGTCCTTGCCATTAAGGAACCAGCTGAAGGTGGCAATTGCCCTTTGACTTTCCTGGAGTGTGTGTGATAGTGTCCAGACCCAGGGCGTTTCACCTTGAACCCAGGCTGGCATGCAGCTGCCCATCCTCGGGGCCACCACCTTCATCCCAGGGTCACGTAATCTTTCCCATGTCCATGATTGCAACACCTCCGCAGTCCTGTCCTTCAGGGGGTTTTCCTGTTGAGCTCACTCCAAGCTCACTCCTGAGTGCTTGATCTATTCATCTGCTGGTGCCTCCTTCCTTCATCTCATTTGTCCCTTAGGTGCAGACAGAAGCCCCCGGCTGTCCATCCCTGCTTGCTTCTGTCTGCTGCTTCCTGCTGCCTCATAGCTGGTTCACCAATATCTTTTGTTTGTTTGTTTGTTTGTTTGTTTTTTTGTTTTGTTTTTCGAGACAGGGTTTCTCTGTAGCTTTGGAGCCTGTCCTGGAACTAGCTCTTGTAGACCAGGCTGGCCTCCAACTCACAGAGGTCCACCTGCCTCTGCCTCCCGAGTGCTGGGATTAAGCGTGTGTGCCACCACCGCCAGCTCTCACCAACATCTTAACGGTACATGCCTGGGGGCCATAGAGGTACAGGGGTCTAAAGGGTCTGAGGAGGATGGACGTTGTCCCTCTGGCTGCCTGTGAAAAGCTAGGTTGAGACTACTACACAGAACTAAGCTCAGACCCTTTGACATTCCCCATCTTTCTCCAAGTGAACCCCAAATTCCTCTCAGCAGCTTGAAGATCACCACTCAATATGTCTCCCTTTACCTCCCTCAACTCAGCCACTCCCAGCCCATGGCCATCCTCCTGGTTTGAGTCCACTATACTTAGTCCCATTTCAAAGGCCCTGGCATGTCCTGCAGCCTGAATTGGGTAACGGATGGTTGTGACCTGACATGTGGGTTCTGAAAATCGAACCCAGGTCTTCTACAAGAGCAGGTGGTGCCCTTAACATCTGAGCCATCTCGAGCCGGGCAGTGATGGTGGTGCACGCCTTTAATCCCAGCACTTGGGAGGCAGAGGCAGGTGGATCTCTGTGAGTTTGGGGCCATCCTGATCTACAAGAGCTAGTTCCAGGACAGTCTCCAAATCTACAGAGAAACCCTGTCTCAAAAAACCGAAAACCAACCAAACAAACAAAAAACAAAACATCTGAGCCATCCCTCCAGCCTTCCGTGCGGTTCTTTCTTTTTCCTGAACATGAAGTTGGCCAGAGGAGGGGCTGGGAGCACTGGGATGCAGGCAGATAGCTGTCTACTCCTCCTCACCTTGACTTTGTCCCCTTCTCTCACTAATCCCTACGGAGCCCCAGGGAACTCTCAGGAGTTGGGCTAGCCTGGGATATCTACACCGTCCCTGAATTGTTTTGTGACCCTTGGCAGAGCTCCTTGGCCTGGCACTTGGAAGGTGGTGCTGATGGCAGATAATTGTGGACACTTTGTTACCTGGAGTGTCTGTTGTTTCTCAAAGTTGTTTATTAGTGTCTAAATGGCCTTCTGCTTCATCCGATGAGACAGATGCAGGGGCACATAGATACAAAGTAACTTGTTCTAGGTCACAACGATTTAGGTAACAGAACCAAGATTTTTAGTGAGCTCAAAGCCTGTGATGGTGTAGCCTCTGCTGATAGATTGTAACTTCTGGTGGCATAGCCTTTGCTGATAGAAGAGTTTTGAACAGCCAGCCTAGACTGGAGAGGCCCAAAGCCGCCTTCCTGGATTAATCTCCCATTTATCTGCATGGCCAGTGGCTGTATTCCAGGCCTTTGTCCCATGGCTACCTGAGAAGGCTGCAGGTTCATAATCCTTCAGGAGGACTCAAGTGGGAAGGTCTGCCTTTCCCCAGCTTGTGGCACCCTATGACCTTGGGGCTAAGGTCTGCCTGGGCCACTGTGGGCCACTCCCACAGTGGGGTCTGGGGCCCTTAGTGTCAGGATGGGTATCCCTGCAGATTCCCTGCTCTTCAGGCCCTGGGTAGGGACGCTTAGGTGTACTGGGATTTCTTCTGTTTTCTTCCTCTTTTCGGCTGCCTGGCTTCCGGTCCCCCTGGCATGTGAGTAGCTAGCTATTTTAGTTCCCTGCAGGGGTGTGGCTTTGGCTATAGGCAGCTTATTTTTAGTTTCAGGCATTTATTTCTGTTCCTTCCTGGCTCCTTGTAGGTCCACTAGTACTCATGTCTCTAGTGTGTGTGTCTGTTGCTGTAAGCACCTGCTGGCGAATGTCCACACACTGGCATCCCCAGGTGTGCTAACCCATACAGCTGGGTATATGGTCCGGTGTTGGCATATGTGGATATTCGTGTTTCTCTGTACCCCATGAGCTACAACCCATCCACATGTGGATGCAGGTCATTGTCTGGCACACGTAAACACACACACATACATGTGCCGATGCGTGATCCCATGTGCTGAGGGGCAGGGGACATCCATCCATGCATGGTAGAATGGTGGCCAAGCAGGTGCAAGCCACTGGGCCCCAACCTCATCACTGCCGAGGAAAGAAAAGGGTCATTGTCACTATGTGGTCACCGTGTGCGGTAGTTAAGTGCTGCTACCTGGCATTGAAACCAGGCTCTCCTTTTTCATTCCTGGAAGGACTCAGGGACCCTTCCTGGAAGGATGGACTCCTTACTGTCCTCCCACAGTGACTCACCCTGATTCAAGCCAACTCCAGGAGTTCAACTACTTGGAATCCTGTGCACTGGCCTTTGATCCCGGCAGCTGACTCTGGAGCTGGTTCTGGGGAGGCCACTTGGTTCTCTGTAGAGCCTATCCTGGGTGCTTGTTGGTTCCTAAGAGGTTTGGCCCAGGCTGCCAGCTCTGGCTCTCTGTGGCTTCTAGAGTACAGAGGATTGTTCACACATCCCTGGCCAGAAAAAAGAGAGGCTCTAGGCCACCATGAGCCCCTCCCCAGGTTGCTTCTGGGTGTTTGACACTGCTTACTTTAGGACCCGGGAGTTCAGTTGAAAAGCCCCTGACCTTTCGCTCTTCGCTCTAGATTCAGTGTTACCAGATGTAGTTTGAGAAGGATTCAGCCAGGGACTTTGTCAAAAATTGAAGCAGGAGAGGAGGCTGAAGCAGGAGGATTGGTAATTCCAGGCCAGCCTGGGCTACAGTGTAACAGGCCTTTAAAAAAAAGAAAAAAGAAGAAAAGAGAGAAAGAAAAGTCAATAAAAATGGAAAACAGAAAACAAGAACAGAACAGGTGGCCCTTTTAACTCTTTCCTCTCCTTCTTCCTCCCTCACAGGTGGCCTTGGCCATCACTGGCCTAGGGCAGGGTCAGGCCCAGCTGAGCTGTAAACAGAAATAAAAAACAGGCCTGGCTCAGCCTGTCTCAGCCTGTCTGTGAGTCTCAGGGGCTGAGGAGGCTCCATTGCTGCTCAGGGGGGATTTCCACTCCAAGCCTTGGATGGCAGGGGTGCTCTATGCCTTCTTGGAATCATGGTCTCCTCAGACCTGGGACTTTCTTCTCTCTCCCCCTCACCTCTACTGCTTTGTGATCTTCAGCTGCCTGGGGAGGGGAAGGAACAGGATGGCCTGATCCTTGCTTGCTTCCTGGCATTTTAATGAAGTTCCTTCCACCCTCCCTGGAAGCTTCTAGAAGGGCTCTTGGGCCACTTTAGCTGTAAGGCTTCTTGATGACTTTTTGTTTCTTGCTGGGATGGGGCCTTTTTTACTCCTGAATGCTCACGGTTGGTGAGTCTTCACCTTGTCTCAGCCACACTCTGTTGGAATATGTCTAGGCCCAACTCAGTGCTCTGTGCCTAGCCGTGCTCAACCCCAGACTTACACCCCACCCTCCTTGGGTCTTCACCTTTCTCTTGTCCTCAAAGGAGGACTCTGGCTTGCCAGGTGTCTTTCCTTATCCTGACCCCTCCTCCTCATCTCCAGGCCTGTCCCCTCACCTTCCTGGTTAGCTTGGCCTGTGGTCTTCCATACTGTGGCCGTCAGCTAAGACCTTGGGGGCAGCCACCGTTTGCTCTCTCTGCCTCCCACACGATCCCTGGGGTCCCTTTCCCAAGGCTGGCTGCTATCATCGTCACCTTTCATCCGGATTCTTGAACTTCTTTCCAACGTCTCTGGTCTCTCTCCAGCTCCCAGTACTATGGCCAGAGACAGCCTAGCCTTCCCCCGTAACCTGCTAGTAACCTGTCCTTGGATACCCTCCCCGCCTGGCCTCTGCATGGGCCAGGTCTGTGGTCTTAGGCCTGTGACATGTCTCAACGAGAGCCCACTTAAATTCATTTAAGTTGCACCTGCTTGGGAAGGCAGCACTGGCCCCCGATGTTGACACTGATGGCCCCTCTGGCCCCGGTCTCCACCCCATCCCATTCTTTTTTCTTTAGCTCAGGACACTATACTGTTTAGCTGTAACATGTATCTGTGTATTGGGCTTTTTCCTTCTGCCACGTTGTCCCCATGGGAATCCTAAGCTCAGGAGGGCAAGGACCTCTGTGGTGTTTGTTCTCTGTCCCCAGTGTTGGAACTAATGCCTGGCACTGGGCCTGGGGTTCCCAAATATTTAGCCAAAGTAGACAAGCCGAATCACAAGGTGTCCTGGGACTCTTGGCACTCTGAAGTCCCGTGCCAAGCTATGGGTGCCGTGGTGCCACTGGCCTACCAGTCCTTTCTGTCACAGACTGCTCTTCAGAATAAACAGGTGCTGTGGTGTGAAGAGCTGCTTCAGAGATGATGTGAATCTGATCCCCAGAACCCAGGTCAAAAAAGCTGGTAATTCAGCACTGGGGAGGCGAGACAGGAGAATCCCTGGGGCTCAGTGACTCAGGACAGCTCTGCTGAACTGGGGCGCTCTATGCCAAGGAGAAACCCTATCTCAAAAATCCATGTGGGCCTGGGCGGTGGTGGTGCACGCCTTTAATCCCAGCACTTTGGAGGCAGAGGCAGGCGGATCTCTATGAGTTCGAGACCAGCCTGGTCTACAAGAGCTAGTTCCAGGACAGGCTCCAAAACCACAGAGAAACCCTG
>NC_022010.1:12267530-12282432 GCF_000317375.1 Microtus ochrogaster
ACACACACACACACACACTGATATACACACAGACACATACACACACACATACCCCAATATACACACAGACACATATACACACATACACACACATACCCTAATATACATACAGACACATACATCCTGATATACACACAGACACATGCACACACACACTCATACCCCGATATACAAACAGACACATACACACACACATACACAAAGAGACACACATACTGATATACACACAGACACATACACACAGACATAGATACACACACACACACATACCCCGATATACACACAGACATATATACACACGCAAACACAGAGTCACACAGACACACACAGAGACACATACACAGATATACAGACTTACACATAGAAACTTATATACATATGCACACAGAGAGATGTACACACACACACACACACACACACACACACACACACACACACACCCTGGTCTATCAGTCTTCTTCACAGGCTTCTGCCTGTCTGGCCAATCAGCATCCTGACCTCTACAGACACACACACACACACACACACACACACACACACACACACACACACACACACACGCGTGCGCGTGCATGCGCGCGCGCCCATCTTCTCTTTCAACCTCAGGTGCTGTTCCTTCTGTCCAAATGCTTTCCCCTTGGCTCTTTTACTCAGTTCCTCTCCTGTGCTTCATAGTGTCATGTATTTGTGTTCTGTGGGGCCTGGGAGTGACCCAGAGATGCACTCCTGCTCAGCAAGTGTTCTGTCACCAATCTACACCCCACACCTGTAAGCGGGATTTTTTTGAAGACATTTCCTGGCCACCAGTTTCCCCCACCTCCCCTGAGGTTCCTTGTGGGACTTTCCCTGAGCTCACCCTCCAGTGATCTCATTCATTTGGTTGATGTCTTACCAGGATGGAGATCTTATGTGTTTTGTACATGGCTTCACTCCACAGTGGTGACCTGACTGGGCTGGGACTGTGCTGAGGCAGGGGGAGGACCTCAGGGCCATTATTGAAATCTCAAGCCTTGCAGCCTGACTCTGCTCCATTCTGGGGGGCTGTGGGTAAGTCATGGGGCTTTGGTGTGCCTCTGTCTCCCGGGACCACCTCCTGAGGCCACTTTGTGAGTTGGAGTTCATATATCCCAAACCACACCCAGTGGCCTGAGTCCCTGGCAAGGACCACTCAGGGTCTGAATCTCAATGTGCTTTCTCTTGACTCTAGCAACTTCTCTCTGGTGTCTGTGCAACGGTGGATCCCATGTCTATGCAGCTGGCTTTCCCTAGTGACCGCTTTCTGGTCGCAGCACAAAGGCAGATCAGGACTGCTGTGGGCGGTGGGTAAATAAATCACGCTGCTGTGGGCGGTGGGTAAATAAATCACGCCCTTCTTAACCAAGGGCAGGAGTGATCAGGAGTTGGGGAGCCGACTTAGGGTGCACAGCTTTTGGGAGTGAACGCTCTTCAGTAGCTCTGGCTTGCGGTGGGCTGCGTGCACTCCTCTGCAGTCTGTATGTCCAGGTTTATTGACAAAGCTGGGTCACTTCATCCTGTGGTTTTCTCACAAGCAGCACCGTGTTGGGCTAGGGTTCTCCTGCTGGGAACAACTGCTTCTCCTGCTAGTGATTTATATCGATCTGCTAGTGATCTCTATCTCTACATATGGGGAGGTGTGGCCCACGGGCGTGAAGAACAAAAATAAATGGGCTGCTATTGTACACCTAGCACTTTAGAGGCTAGAACAAGACAATCGGAGTTAGAGCATCCTGACTACATCGGGAATTTGAGGCCAGTCTGGGCTACATGAGATCCTGTATAAAAAAGGGGGGGGGGATCGCTCACTGACTAAAGGTTCTTGCCACCAAACATGCTGACAGGTGTTTCATCCTGGACCTACGTAGTGGAAGAAGAGAATCAAGTCCTTCAAGATGTCCTCTGAAAGAGAAGCTGCCTTTGGAGAACTCAGCTTGGGATGGAGTTATGTCCCGTGGGTTAGTAGGAGGCAAGGGGGGCGAGAAACCCGTGGCCCCTAGTTAGCACCTGATTGTGCCCAGGTTCTACTTGCTGCCTCTCATGGATATGCACCTGAGATGCTTTCTTTGGCCCTGGGACAGCCTTTCTTGAGGGGGAGGCAGCTTATTAGGGTCAATTTCACAGCTCTTAGATTGTGGAATCTGCAGCTACGTGGGTTCCTCTCTTTTCCTTTTATGTTATTTCATTATCATCATCATCATCATTTTGGTGTTTGAGACACGGTCTCTCTCTAGAGTCCTGGTTTGAACTCACAGAGATCTGCCTGTCTGTCTCTGGATCGCTGAGATGAAAGGCGGGTGGCACCATGCCCAGTTTATCATCATCATCATCATCATCATCATCATCATCATCATCATCATCATCATCATTATTGTTGTTATTATTTGAGACAGGGTCTCACACTGTAGCCCAGGCTGGCCTCAACTTTTGGCAATCTTTCTGCCTCTGCTTCCAGTCCTGGGATTATAGGCATGTGCCAACATGTCTGGCCTATCTTTTCTTTTGTTAAAGTCACATGTATTTGTGTGTGTGTGTGTGTGGAGGGGTACGTGTGCGTCACACACGTGAGCAGAGGTCAGAGAACAAGTCGCAAGGGTCAGTTTCCTTCTTCCACAATGTGGAGCCCAGGGGTTGAACTCAGGTCATTAAGCCTGGCCACATGGGCTTTACTGTCTGAGCCATCTCACCAGTCCCTCTTTAAGGACAACAAAGGTCAGAGGAAGCCATGACCTGTTCGAGGCCTTGGGGATGGTTGGTATCCAGTGCTGGCCTGTTGTGGGCTATACTGCCAGTTCCTGGCTAGCTGGAGAAGTAGATGCTGACCTAGGGAGAGGGAAGGGAGCTTGGTAGGTGAGCGCCAGCGAGTTATTCTATGGTGACTTCCAGACAGGGTCCCTACGCTCCCACCTACCTTCTCCTTGCTGCCATCCGGTTGCAGGAGTGGGACGAGGTGTTTTGATAAAGTGGAAGAGATGTCAGGGCCGGGTATGCCAAAGTTCAAGCTTTCTACTCCTCCCTTGAGGTTCAGGGTGGGTTCCAGGATGAGAGTGGGGAGGAGGAAGCTGAGCCTCCTTGACCTTCACTACACTCGGCACCGGCCGCCAGTGCAGAGGCGTTGATCCACTCTGGGCATGTTCTGCAATGTAGCTCAGGAGTCAGCTCCGGCCACTGACAAAGCAGCTTTGGCTCTTGCCCCAGACTCTGGTGCATGCCCCCACCCTTCTGGGATAGTATAGGAGATGCAGCTGGGCCTCAGAGATGAGGCCTCTGTTAGCGTCCCTTTCTAAGCTGAGCTGTGCCCTGTGGGTACCCACATGCTCACCCTCTGCCTGGAGGAGAGGTATGAGGCGGGCCTTCCTGAAGGCTCACTGTCGAGATCGTGTAAGAGACGGTGTCTGGGGTTGGCCTTGGAGGCTGGCATTTCAGATTTGAGTTCTGGCTTTGCCAATACCCTGCTGGGTAACTTCAGGCAAACATCTTACAATCTCTGTGCCTTCTCACCCTGTCCTGACTTTATGAGGGCGAGGAGCTCGTACTTGTTAAACACCTAGACTAACAAGCTGGTGTCACTCGCTGTGTTGACACACACCCCAGGCGGCTCTGTCGTCTGTGCTTGCGACAGAACCCTGCTCTGCTTGCCGCTCTGAGACTTGGTCATAGCGTGTCCAGGCTAGTGATGTCTCAGGCTGATTCTGCAGTTGCTCGATTTTGCCTTGCAGAATAGCCTTGCCCCGCCATGGCCAGCCGCCTCTCCAGGGTACGCTCAGCTCTCGCCCAGTCTCCCATCTTCTTTTAAAAATTATTGTTTTAGAAAAATTGCTGATACAGGACAGTCAGCCACACTGGCATTCCCCCAAACACCTTGGCCTGTAGATCTCTGTTAGGGTCAAGGACAGTTGCCTTTTTGCCCGCAGCCTGCAACGAAAGGCTGTCTCCTGCCTGTGAAACCCCTATCTTATTTATTTTCTGCCAGGCTGGGGACTCAACCCAGGGTCTCCTGCCTGATGTGCCGCAATGCCCAGTCCTTTTTTTTTTTTTTACCCCTTTTAAGACTTTTATATTTACTTATTTTTTTAAAAAACTTTTAATTATGCCTCTCTGCATGGGTATGTGTGCATGGACTTAGGTGCCTGTGGAAGCCACATGAAGGCGCCAGATCCCCTGGGGCGGGAGTTACAGTGAGCCTGGCTAGGGTGCTGGAAACTGAACTTGGGTTCTTTGCGAGAACAGTACACACTCTTACTGCTGAGCTGTCTCTCAGCGGTCTGCTTGCTTATAGAGGGGCCATACAGAGATCAGAGGACATCCCTTGGGAGCCACGTGTTTCTTCTTCCATCTCGTTAGCTCAGGCACTGAACTCAGGCTCTGTAGCGAAGTGTCTTTATTTGCCTGTTTTTTTTTTTTTTTTTTTTTTTTTTGGTTTTTCGAGACAGGGTTTCTCTGTAGTTTTGGAGCCTGTCCTGGAACTAGCTCTTGTAGACCAGGCTGGTCTCGAACTCACAGAGATCCGCCTGTCTCTGCCTCCCGAGTGCTGGGATTAAAGGCATGCGCCACCACCGCCCAGCTATTTGCCTGTTATTTTGAGACAAAGTTTCATTAAGTTCCCCAGGCTAGCCTTGAACTTACTCTTGGAGTCTAGGCTGACCCTGAACTTTCAGTTCTCTTGCTTCAGCCTTCCTAGTAGCTGGGGTGGCAGGCTTGCCCACCGTGCCCCACTTGGTTATAGTTAAGTTTAGAGGCTTGTCCTGTGTGGGTCCCCTTCCTCCTGTCAGTTGTGCCACTAGCCTTTCTTGTCACCCCCTCCCAGCTATGTTCTGTAGGAGCTGAGGAGCTGGCCAGGGTCTAGGCAGGGTACCCTGGTTGTGATGCGCTTCCCACAGACCCTGCACAGGAGGGTCCACTGTGTTGGGTGTTGGACTATCCTGGCTGAGCAAGCAGCTGGGCTCCGCGGTGGTAACAGAGGGGTGGTGGCGATAGGACCTGGGTGGGTTAGAGTTTCCTGCACCAGCTCCTGCTTTTAGCCTCCTGGCTTTCCTAGCCCCATCTCCATGCTTCAAGAAATGCTAATTCTTCCACTGGCCAGACTGGGGCCAGTCCAGGGGTCATGTCCATCCTTGTGGCTATAGGAGTCCTGGGGTGTCGGAGCTGGCCTATTGGAGTTGGAGTCCCAGGAAGGCTCCTCTTGTCCTACTTTTCCCATCCTGGCCTCTGAGCCCTGCAGGAATCCTAAGCCCTGGCCCCGGTTCCATCTGGCCTCCTGGCACAGGAGGCTCCGCTGGCTTCCCTGGGCTGAGAGCCCATCTCAGCTGCTGCTCCATTGTAGCTGGGGTCCTGACAGGCGCTAGCCTTGAGATTTCCTCCTCCTCTCTGTTCCCAGCCCTCATCGTGCCTCCCGCTCTTTGTTTCTTACTATTGTGAAATAGGATGTAGTTCTAGCAAAGGTCATAATACACATTCATCAAGTTAAATGAGCCCCAGGTGAAAAGACAGAGCCTGTGGTCCTGTGGCTCTGCCGGAGGGAGCCCCTGCCCTCAGATGTCCCATGCCTTTCGTAGAATCCCTGCAGATCCTACTGGGTCTGGTTTTGATCTTTCCTCCAGTGTATACAAGCTCTGATTTTACTGTGATGTTCTGCTTCTGATGTTGTTTGCTGCTTTGAGACCAAGCTTTGCTCTGTAGCTCAGGCTCTACTTGAACTGGTGTTAGTCCTTGTGTCTCTGGGATGCCGGCCCGCAGATGTGCACCACCAAGGCTGGCCTCCTTCATATCCTGGATACGGCTTCTTTCACTAGACTTGTTTTCAAGTTCGTCTGTGTAATAGCGTATGGCTGTGCATCCTAGCTCTTTAGGATGGAGGGTCTGCTTTCACAGTACCCATCTTTGCTGGTGGCAGGTGGCACTTGAGGCTGTGAGGTGTGTGGACACATGCTCACTTCTTTTGTCCCCCTCTCTCTCCCACCCTGTCTGTCCTCCCAGATCTCAGCCTCTTCCTCTGTGGCTCATCTTCTTCCTAGCTTTGATCTTGAATGTGACCTTCAACCTGCTTCAACAGTGGGAGTCCATCCACACTACAGTGGGTGAGCTTGGGTTTAGAGTCCTTTGGCTGGTGTCCAAGCTTGGTTCAGCCTCCTGCCAGCTGTGTGACCTCCAGCAGTTGGCTCACTGCTCTAACCACGGTTAGGTGACTTACTTTACCAGGCCACCACAGTGAAAGGGTGACTTGAGCAACACTCATTTCCTTTTGGCTGTTCTGGAGGCTGGATGCCCATGGCTGCCACTGTGTATCCTAAGGCCCCCTCCCCCTTTAGTTTGCAGCCTGCCTCATCCCTGTCTCCCTGTGGTCTGGTCATCCTTGGTGTCTCTGTCCTAGCTCTTCTTGTTGTAGACTCCAGTCACATTGCATCAGGGCCACACTGAGTAATCGATTGCTTCACTTTAACCTACCACCTCATTGTGGGTTCTAACTCCAGTACAGTCCCTGTTTGAGGCCTGCGGCTGGGGTGGATAGGAGGTCGTGGTTCCGCGCCATGTAGAAACACTTTGGCTAGGACACTGTATGGCCGTCTTGAGATCAGAGTCTCTGTGGTTAGTGGCTGAGACCCTTAAAAGATTGGCTCCTGTGGGAGTGAGGAGGGTGCCCAGAATACCTGAGTAGTACGCATTTGCTGGGGCTGGAGGGACGAGTGACACAGAAGCTTTGAGTCACCCCATGCTCCTGTAAAAAGTGACCCCAGTAAACATGTTAGTGCCCTCATCTGCATGGGTAAGAATCACACCTCTTTGGTCAGAGGTCACCTGTCTGCAGTGAATAGAAAGAGCCCCCAAGAAAAACCGCGTAAGAACTGGGGTTTTTATGTTTATTTTGCTTATGTATTTATCTATGTATGGGGGGGCTGGCATCATGTGTCTTTATCACTCTCCACCACACGGATTTGAGCATCGGGGTGAACTCCAGCTGTGATGTCCAGGGAGGTGGTGGCATCTCCAGGTACTGGCCAGTCACCCAGCTAGGAATTACTATCTTATCTGGGTTGCCATGTGCATATCTGATTTCTGGCTTCTGGCTGTTGCCTGGACTCCCTGTTCAATGTCTGTCAGATTTCGTCTGTTCCCCTGGTGACAGACGCCCTGGTTTTCCCAATTCCTCGCTACACACAGCATACTCCCTGGACTCTGCCACAGTGGGTGGCTTCAGATCTGCCTTTGGGATGTTTGGGTAAGTGACTGGCTGCCCACTGCTAGCAGGCTGGCTTCACAAACAGCCATTTACCCTCTCCAAGTGCTGTGTGACCAACCAGCCTTCTGGGAGCTCTGTGGCTTTGAAGAGGGCCTGTGGGCATTGTGTATGTGTGTTCATCTGTGAATGTGTATGAGGGCGCATTTTCTGCGTTGGTGTGTATGTGGATTCCAGAGGTCCAGTTTGGGTCTTCTCAATGACTCTCCACTTTGCTTGTTTTGTTATTCTGAGGCAAACTGTTATTATGTAGACCAGGCTGGACTGGAACTCACTATGTAGACCAGACTGGCCTCGAATTTACAGAGCCTACTAAGTGCTGAGATTAATACAATGTATGACCATACCTGGCCCAAAACTATATATATGTGTGTGTGTTTTGATGGTGTTGGTGTTTGAACCCAGAGCTTCCTAGGTGAGCATTCTGCCACTATCCTACCTCCCATGCCCAGTTTATTTTTTGACTCAGGGTCTCTCACTGAATCTGGCTTACTGATTGGTTAGACTATCTGTCTGTCAAGCTTCAGGGACCCTCCTTTTTCCACCCACCCCAGTGCATTAAATGCTGGGGTTATAGACCTATATATGGCTAGGCTTGCTTGTCTTTTTCATGGTTCTGGGGTCATTTTCAGATTCTCTTGTTTGAACAGCAAGTACTTGTATCTCCTGAGCAAACTCCCCAGCCTGTTGAACCTCTTCGACTTGTAAGTATGGTGCTGAGAGTTTGAAGGACTTTAACAGGCTAATCTGAGGCTTGGGCTCCACTTACTCAGAATTTATGTTGGACTGATCTTGTGACTCACTTTGTAGAGTGCTTGTCTTGCATACCCGAGGCCCTGGGTTCGATCCCCAGCGTCCCGTGAAGTTTGCATGGTGCTCCATATCTGCCATCCCAGCACTTCACTACCCTAGGGAGGGGGAGGCAGCCTGGGCTAGAGACGCTGGTCCAAACAAGGATCTGTGTTGAAGGTTGTGGAGCTCCTAGGGCATCTAGCTCTTGTCTGGGATGGGAGCCTGATTGGCAGGTAGAGGCCAGTGGGAAAGACCTGCCAAGGGCTGGAGGCCAAGGGACTAGTGTGTCTGTCTTCTCACCAGTGCTGGGATCAGGGGTATTCCCTTCAGTGGTGGTGCCTTGGCCCCCTAGAGAGGCCTGTGCTGGTTACCTAGGTCTAAAATTGTGGTTAAACTGAACCTTGTGTGTTGGGAGTCCGTGGCCCTCTCCACGCCTGGAGGTTTTCACAGCTCTTCAGCTGGTGGAGTCAACGTTCCTGTCTCTGCTTCCATCTCCACATGAGCTCCCCTGCATCCCCTCCTCCTCTTCAAGATTTAGTTACTAGTGTTGTGTGTGTGTGTGTGTGTGTGTGTGTGTGTGTGTGTGTGTGTGTGATTGTATGAATTTGTGTGCATGGTGATGTGCTTGGTGCCCTTGGAGGCCAGAGGGCATTGGATCCCCTGGACCTGGAGTTGCAGATGGTTGCGAGTCGCCATAGGGGTGCTGTGTGGGTGTTGGGAGCTGAACACTGATGTTCTTATCTTGTGAACCATCTCTCCAGTTCCCTCCTCTTCTCTTCTCTCTCTCTCTCTCTCTCTCTCTCTCTCTCTCTCTCTCTCTCTCTCTCTTTAATTTTTCGAGACAGGGTATCTGTGTGTATCCCTGACTGATCTGTAGGGCAGGCTGGCCTTGAACTCACAGAGATCCGCCTGCCTCTGCCTCCCAGTGCTGCCTGGCCCCTTCCTCTTCCTTATAAAGTTCACCTGTCATTGCATTTGGGACCCAACCTAAATCCAGCCATTTTGAGATTTGTTCCTATTTTGAGACAGAGTCTCACCATGCAACTCAAACTGGCCTCAAACTCAGTCCGAAGCCTAGGCAGGCTTTAAACTCACAATGCTCCTGCGTCAGCTTCCCAAGTGCTGGAATGACAGGCCTATGCCACCGTCACTCCCTCACCACCATCCAGAGGTTACACAGGGCCACTGACCTGGCCAGTTATCATCTATGCGTGTGGATGTCAGGGTACCTTTTGCCCAGACAGCCCCACTATGGAAATAAACTGCAGGAGAAAAAACATTAATTTGCTATGATGATCAGGTCTCAGCACCTAAGGGGTGGAGGCAGGAGGATTAGAAATTCAAGGTCATCTCTGCTAATAGTCGGTTTGAAGCCAACCCAGAGGGGAATGACCCTCTGGGAAGACAAAGGTGGCAATGACTCTGCTCTCCCCCAGGGTCCCAAGCACAGAGGTAACTTTGGTTCATGGCTTTTTGTTCTTTCCTGCAAAAAAACATGTTTATATCCAGGATAGTACCTCCCTGCCCTCCCCGTCTTCCCTGTCCTGGCCCCCGGTACCTGTGCGCACTTCCTGCATTTTGTAACCCTTGGATTGGGCACCCAAATGGGTCCTGGGTCTTCCCCTTCTCTCCTCAGCCGTGTTTCCCATCAGCCAAATCAATAGAGAGTCGGTACGCATTCAACAGCATGTCTCCGGGACTTGGGCCTGTTCCAGAACCATCTTCCCATGTCTTCCGGAGCTTTCTCAGGGGACGTATTAGTTTCTAGAGACGCCACTGATTCCCACTGGCCGGGTGCCTGGAAGCCACGTGTGAGTTAAGGTGCCACTAGGGCTGAATTTCCTCTGAGGCCCCAAGAGTCCTGACATACCTCCCCAATTCAGCTCCTGGTGGCTCTTGTGTCCCTCGGCTTGTAGCCCCATGGGTCACTCTCTCCCCACTCCACCTTCTGATAAGAACATTTGTTGTTGGATTCAAGGCTCACCCCCGTTCAGACTATTCTCATAACCCTCAGTCATAACATCCGCAGACTCTTCGTCTCCACAAGGCCATGTCTATGTACTCTGATGAACATATTTGGTGGGAGGGTGGGGTTCACCACACAGGAGGGATGGTGCTAATGGCAACAGTCAGCCTTGACCAAAACTGAGAGCACATGAAAGGTTGAGGAAGGGGGATCACGAATTGAAGGCCGATCTGGGCTGTAAACTGAACACAAGGTGTTTGGAATGAAATTCCCCGTCACATCAGCCGCAGTCCAGAGCAGAAAGAAACAAATGCGCGTGCACTTGCTCCACTCCTACACAGTTCGGGACCCCTGCCTAGGGAAAGGGGCCACCCACAGTGGGCTGGGTCTTCCCACGTCTGTTAACCCAATCAAGGCAATCCCTACAGACACGCCTACCAATTTAGACAGGCCAACCCAATTTAGACAGTCCTTCACGGAGGCCCTCTCCCCAGGTGCTTCTAGGTACACAAAGCCAGCCATTACAAGGTCATAATTTTAAAAGATAAGATCCATCTTTGGGTGTGCTTAGCTCAAAGTTGTGGGTTACATACATAGGAGATTAAAAGTTGATCAACACAGAATTTGGTCCCTAAAGGCACTTACTAGGCTTAGTTACCATTAGAGCTTCACAGTTAGAGCCTTTCTCAAACAAACAAACAAACAAACAAACAAAACACCATGGTCCAGGGATGTAGTTCAGTGGGGAGGACTTGCCCAGTGTATACAAGGCTCTGCGTTCCATCTTTAGCATTGCACAGTGTGTGTGCGCGCACACACACACACACACACACACACACACACACACACACACACACCAGCTTTCATTGAGCCCTTACTCCTCCAGGCACCATGCTGTGTGTGGTCCAGGCATGTTCGCCAGAACCACACTCATCGAAGGTCCACTCAAGGCATTTTCTGCAAGTGGCGGTACACAGGTTCTGTAACGTGACAGTACCTGCCTGAGGCCACACAGCTGTGGGGAAGGTCAGGTTTTATCTGGCATCTGGACACATCACCCTTGCCTGGAGGTTGCACCCTGACCCTCTTCAAGACGTGCGCGTACATTTCATGTTTTGACTTTTGTTGATGCTCGCAGAGGAGTGGATCTGGAGTTCACATGTTCAGGCACGTGCGTGTATCAAGGGGGCAGCTGCTGGCAGAGCTGCACCCCCAAGGATGATTGCTGCTCAGTGGGGTCCTCCTTCCCCCGGATGGTGATCTCTAGCGTGTGGCTGAAGGTGCGAGGCTGGACTTCTTTGTGTCTCCGTTTTCCTGCTGGCCGATGGGACCGTGTCTGTGCGGGATAAGTGGGTGATAACTGGGGAAGCCTGTTGGTGTTGCCAGAATTGTATCCAGTTTCTGGCTAACATGGGCAGCGAGCGAGGTGGTCAAGTTGGCAGTGATGGCATTAACATTTGACCTTCTTGTTAATCCAAGTGTGCCTGGGGTCCTCATGGATTTGAAAAAAAAAATGGGCCATTGTGGGTGCTGAGATCTGAGGCTGCTGGAACTTCCTGGTAACCTCCTACCTCAGTGTCTTCATCTGCCCTGAGCCTCCTACCTGGTCAGGTGAGGTGGTAATGAAGGATGAGAAGACCAGTGGGATGGCTTAGCAGGGAAGAACACTTGCTGACAAGTCTGATAACCTGAATCTCATCCCTGGAACTTACACGATGGAAGGACAGAGTGGATTCCTACAGGTTGTCCTCTGACCTCCACCCATGCACTGTGGTACATCTGTGCCCTGGACCTGCTAAATAAATAAATAATAAGTAAATTCATGTAATCTTTTAAAAGTGGAAGGGCCTAGAAAATCTCGTTTGTCCCTGTAACTCTCCCCTCTGTGCATGCAGAGTGGGAATGAAGACAACTGACTGGTCCAGGTCTAGCTACCGACTCAGGCCTCATCTTCCAGGGACTCAGTTTCCCCATCTGCAAGTGGTTGCTGTTAAATCCTGCATCCAGCCATCAGGACCCAGGAGTCGCAGCACACCTAGGATGTTGTCTGTGGGGGATGTAGTGTGACAAAGGTGTCCCTGGGAACCTCCAACTGCAGAGGACAAGTCAGGCCAGGCAAAGAATGGTGGGACGAGGAGACCAGCCAGGGAAATGGCCGTGGCTGTGGGCAAGAGGCTGCCCTTGGGTTGAGCAGCCTGGCCTTTGAGGTCTCTCCACAGCTGACCTTCCCAGTCTGGGCTTGTGTGCTTTGTGGTCCAGGAGCAGATAAGTAGGCCAGACTGTCAGCTGTCAGGGCCACCAAGTCCTCACCGGGGAGGGAAGAGACAGGATGATCTCTGCTTCAAGTTAGAGGCTAGCGGAGAGCCACTGTGGAGAACCCCACAGCCTGGCCTCGCAGTGCCATCGCCCGCTTCCCAGGCCCATTGTGGGAATGGAAGGTGTCTGTTCCCTGGCAGATGGGATACTCAAAAAATCCAGCACGAGGCCTCCTGCTCCAGGCCAGGAGGGACACTTAGTGCCTTAAATCGTCTTTAGGTGTCTTCATGTCACACTGAAGCCTTGGGGATTATTGGTCTCGCAGAGGAGACAGGCACAGAGGAGCAGGGTAGACGGGAGGAGGACTCTGAGGCTCTTCTGGGGAAACAGGTATTCCCTCTTCTCATTGAGCTGACTGCTTTATTGCATGCTGGGCCCTTCCCAGTTCCTGGAGCTGCAGGACAGACAGACAAGGTCTTAAGGGACTATCTGCAGCACACAACACCTGCACAAGAGGGGATATGGTTGTACAAAGGGCCATGGTGAGCGTAGATAACCAGGAGACTAGTGGGGGAGGGGCCTCTGGTGCTGAGGAGGAGTAGCCAGGCCTCTCTGAGTAGCCTTTCCACCAGACCGGGGACCAAAATGAGTGTTTGTCCAAAGTCGCTCGTGGGTGGTGGTAGCACCTGTGATGTTCAGGACAGTTGTTTAGGACACCTGTCGGGCTGCAGGTTGCTGAGGGTCAAAGGTCACGCACACCCACAAGGACAGCCGCTGTAAACCCAGTAGGTCACAGGTGTTTGGAGAAGCAGCTGCAGCTTCCACGTGAAACCGTTGTCTCGGAAAGCTAAATGGAGAATCACTGTCCAGTGTAGCCATCCTCCTGTAGTTGGTTGCTTTGTACTCTTTGCTCTTTTGAGGGGCCCACCACCCAAATCCCAAATAAATCACACATGGAAGCTTATGATTACTTTTAAAAGCCTTAGCTTGGCTTGTTTCTAGCCAGTTTTTCTTAAGTTATCCTATCTTTTGCCTCTGGGCTTTTATCTTTCTCTGTTTCTGTATATCTTTCTTTACTTCTTTCTCAGTGATTGGCTGGGCGGCTTGGTGGCTGGTACTTAGCATCCTCCTCTCCTCATTTTCTTGCTCCTTCTGTTTATTCTGCCTGCCAGGTTCATCTATCCTTTCTCCTGCCTTGCTATTGGCCATGCAGCTCTTTATTAGACCAATCAGGTGTTTTAGGCAGACAAAGTAGCACAGCTTCACAGAGATAAACAAATGCAACAGAAAAGAATGCAGCACATCTGTGCATCATTAAGCAAATGTTCCACAGCCTAAACAAATGTAACACATCTTCAACTAATATCCTACAACAAGATGCAGTGTGATTTTGTTCACAGGAGCCCTTAGAGTACCCAGGTGGCAAGGTGGGGTCCTGGGGGGAGGGTAAAGGGGTTGGGTAGAGTGTTGAATGGAGACAGTCTCAGAAGGGCAGACGGGAGGTAGTTTGTGGCCCTTGGTGGGGACAGTTGCCCAATGCCATGGGAGTGGATGCTTAAAAGTGGTCAATTCTGGAGGATTCACCGCAATGCAAGTGAATAAGTCAGTTGTAGCCGGTTTCCCTCTGAAGGGACATGGGTCGCAAGCCTCCTTACTCTGGCTTGTGGGTGGAAGACCCAGTGTCCATGGTGGCTGTGCTCCAGCCTGATGAATGTCTTAGAAAATCTCAATTCCCTAGAAGTGTGGCCCTGAGCCATAGCTGGTGCTGCAACCACTGCCCCTTCCTCTGAGGTTTGGCCGACTCTGACTGCATTCTTGAACCTCAGCCAGTGCAGAACTGGAGGCCCTTGTGGTATTGTCCTCATAGGGATGTTTGTGAGTGGGTGCCTTCCTTGGGATAGCCTTGTGCTCCAAACCACTGCATGTATTGCCACTGGAAGGGGCCATGAGGGTACCATGCACCAGTCTGGGGACCAGGCTGTGGTCGGGAGCTGAGGATGGAAGCCCTGGCCCAACCCAGCCCCATGGCCTCATATGGCACTGGCTCAATGGAGACCTCTCACACTTCTGAGTATTAAAGTCCGTAACTGCTACCGAACGAATTCTCTAGAAGTCTCCCAGAGACGCCTCACACAGTCTAGAGTCAGGGCCACCTTCCCTGAGATGTAGAGCTCTCCACCCCACAGGTAGCCATATGTATTTCTAGTGGGGGTAGGGGGCAGAGAACCTTGGGTGGGGAAACAACAGTCTGCTGTGTGTGTCAAGTGTGTATCCGGCACGTGGCTGTCAGGAAACAGAGACAGGAGGATCATGGGTATGAGGCCAGCCTAGTTGCACACTGAGGTCCAGGCTAGCCTGGGTTGCATAACCTGTCAGAAAAACTATAAGAAAAGATACCTGTTCACCACCTGACTTGGTCCTTGTTAAATGATAGCCATTGTCATTAGCCTGACACTTTGGTCCAAGAATAAGAAACAGAAGCTCCTAGAATCCCTTGGGGCACTTGGAAGGCAACCAGGCTTCTCAATTTTCCTTTCTTTCTTTCTTTCTTTCTTTCTTTCTTTCTTTCTTTCTTTCTTCCTTTCTTCCTTTCTTCCTTTCTTCCTTTCTTCCTTTCTTCCTTCCTTCCTTCCTTCCTT
>NC_022010.1:12282552-12309192 GCF_000317375.1 Microtus ochrogaster
TCCTCCTCCTCCTCCTCTTCTTCTTCTTGACAGGCTATGGCTCTGGCTGTCAATGCTGTCATGGAAGTCACGGCAATCCTTTTGCTTTAGCCTCCTGAGTTCAGGGATTACAGATGTGAGTTGCCACACCCAGCCCTCTGCTAGTTTCCTGCCATGTGGATCACCTTGACCTAAACCGAGCTGGGTTCTGCATTGACTTGTCTCTGTGTTTTCAAGGTGGGACCCTGGCCCTGCTCTGCCATGACTTAGGGAAGCTCAGCCTGAGGCTGGTGAGAGTCATGGCTGGTTGCTGTTTGTTCCTAGGCCGAGTCCTGAGCAAACTGGCCCCTGTTCAGCAGGCTCCAGCTTAGGGCTGCGGTAGAAGCCTCTGGAAGCATCACTAAGTTGTTTTCATCTTTCTGAGTGACACCTAGGATTGAGCGACAGATTGCAGAGAGGTGGGAGTGGGTGACAGGCTCCAGGACTGGGTGATAGTCTGCTTTAATTGCCGTTTCCTGATGATGCGGCACTGTGTGATGCTCCCTCTAAGGGTGCTGGTGCCGCCGCCACCGCATGCCCACAGATGCACCTGACGCTTTGAGTGCTTCCTCTCCTGTCCCTGAGTCATGCAGACTAGCAGAATCTTCTTGTCCACTCACAACCACTTCCCTGAGGGCAGAATCCAGTTTGGTTAACTTTGCCTCATGGTGCTCAATACCAGTTTGGGGCCTTGAAGGGGCTTGGGCATGGTGGAGTGAATGAAAACGATTGGAGGGGTGGATGAACAAATGAATGAACAGCCAAATGAGTAATGGAATGAATGAATGACTCTGCTCAGCCTGTGCTGTTCTTTGTTGGGGCTAAGTGGGAGCGGCAATGGGTGCAGTCACCATGTGAGCTGTGGGTTAGGGTGTCTTCGGGCTGTGCCCCTGTTGGGATACGATATGTGTGTGTGTGCATTTATATGTATGTATGTTTATATACATGTGTGTGAAGCCAGGGCCCTGTGCACATACCACACAAATGCTCTGATCTCAATGCCTGACCCTTGCAACTTGAGAATTGGAGTTGCTATCGAGTCTAGGAAAATCACTGCTTAACGGAAGCTTGTTAAACAGTAATAGGCCCCAGAGCAAAAGCCAGCCTCAGAGGCTTCCCACGAGGTCTCACCCACTGACAGCTGCCCACAATCCAGACACATTTGGTATACGAATCTATTTTGTGTTCAGTACTGCGGGGGTTCACCCCTGCGGGACTTTATCTGGGTGGCCCCTGTTGCAGGCTACCTTTGGGACCACAGGGAATGTGCTCGGTGATGGATACACACACAGGTACCAATATGTCTGTGACCAGTCCTGCCCAACCGGGGACCTTCCTGAGGTTTCTCATTGCTCCTGGCTCCAGAGAAACCCACTGGCAGTGAGGATGCTTTTGGTATGACCCCTAAGTCCTGAAGCTGCCGTGGAGGGGCAGTGAGGTACCCACTAGGGACCTTCTGATGGAGCCAGCTGATCTTTCCTCCCTGGGGCCCTGATCTTTATACCTGGACAGGTCCCCTGCCCTGTCAAGCCGGAGTCAGAGAGAGGTCAGGAGACATGCATCTTGAGGCTACCTTCCTTAAAGATGTGTCTGCCTGTCCTTGTGTGTCACCAGAGCAGAAACCAGTTTTCCCATAACCCGAGGGACTCAGCAGCCACACCCTTTGATGTCTAGGGAATGTTCTAGTGTGTGACTGTGTGGACATGGATATCACACTTGTGTATTGAGCTACTGTGGCGAAACTCTTGAAACCATTTATGGGTAGCCCGTGGGTGGGTGCTGACGTTTCCCCAGGATAGAAGTGGATTATCACGTCACGGTGACAGGTATTCAGCTTCAGTTAGGCAAGCCATGGCACCAGCACACACTCCCACCAGCAACGTGTGCACGTTCTGGTTGCCAACATTTGTGACTATCAGTCTTTCTCCTTTTAGCCTTGCTGGTATATGGCGCAGAGCTCACTGTGAATTTAGGGGACATTTCCATAGTTGGTGGGATAGCTCTACGAAGTCATAGCTCACCCATCTTTGTGCTCTGCCATCCTTTGTGTGTGGCTTTCTGTCTTAAAGCCAGATCCAGAGTGACTGCTGTAGCTCTCTCCATCACGACTGAATTTCTGGATGCATGCTGGGGGGAGGGAGCTTGTCTCTGAAGCCTCAGGAATTTTTGGCGTGGGAGGGGTGTGATGGAGAGGGGCTGTTTTACAAAGATTGGTCCTGTCCGTTTTCTTCACCACTATGGTTCAGGCCTAGTACACAGCCTCTTGTGTACCGGGAGCTCAGCAGAGGCTGTGGAAGGAGATGGGGAATATGAGAGACAATGGCATGGGTGGCAGGCATGGGAGGGTTAGTGCAACAGGCCCACGGGCTCAGGAACACCTAGGGGTGTGTGGAGTGAGGTAGGTGGTACAGAGAAGCCAGGTTAGACTGATGCAGGGTAGGGAGACAAGACCTCGCTGGTCACTGCCAGGGATTTAGTGCTCGACTTGAGCCACAGGGAGCCCCCAGAAGGGTGGGAAGGGGAGTTTGCTGCTCTGACTTCTTTATGAAATGGTTTCTCTGGTTCAGGGGGAGAGCAGGCAGCACCAGGGACAGGTTGGGATGGGGCTGGAAGCAGGTGGACAGGTGGGTGGATTTGAGGCTTACTTGGGAGGAACAGCGGCTGAGATGGGAAGGATCAAGAGTCAGGCCTGACTCAGCCTCTCCGTTTCTGTCCGTCCCACAACCCCCGTCCCTCCAGTTGTTTTGGGGACCGGCATGTAGGTTCAATGTAAAACTTCTTCTAAAGAGTTTTTCAAAGGTGTATGAGTGTCTTGCCTGCATACACGTCTGGGCACTACATGTGTGCCTGGGTGTATGTTTGTGTACCACATGTGTGCCTGAGAGCGCGTGGAAGCCAGAGGAGAGTGTCGGGTCCCTTAAAGGTGGAGTTAAGGATGGTCATGTCATAGGTACTGGGAACTGGACGCAGGACCTCTGCAGGACCTGCAGGACCTCTGCAGGAGTGGCCAGTGAACCTAACCATTGAGCCGTCTCTCCAGCCTCTTCCCTGACATATGGTGTCTCCAAACTGCAGGCTGGATTGTCCCTGGGGCCCATCCTCCCTGTGTGCACAGGGCTCGTGCACTGTGACTGACTGGCTGGCTCAGAGTGGGCAGGATCTGCCTCAGTTGTGAACCAGGCCTGGTGAGCCCATCAGCAATGACCAAAACTATGTTCTGTTTTGTTTTTGTTTTTGTTTGTTTGCTTTGGAGACAGGGTTTCTCTGTGTAGCCCTGGCTGTTCTAGAACTCACTCTGTAGTCCAGACTGGCCTCAGACTCAGAGATCTGCCTGGCTCTGCCTCCCAAGTACTGGGATGAAAGGTGTGCCCACTGCCGCCGCCACTGTCACCACTCAGCCAGAGCTGTGTTTTTGAGCCTGAAATGTGTTTCCTAGGGGAGGGGTCGAGTTTTGCAATTTCCTGGGTTAGATTAATGATTGCTTCATGAAACCACAGCACTTCATGAGCTGGGAAGGCCCTGGAGAGGCTAAGAACAGTGGCCTGTAGACCCTGCGTGGTTCTACGTGGAGACAGAGCCTGGGTGAGGTTCCATCTCTGTGATCTTCATGGGACAGAGGCTCCTGGACCTGGTGCCTTGTGCCTGTGATATATGGTCCGAGAGTCAATGAGATGAGATGTGTCGAAATGTCTTGTTACCCACACAGAGGGTCCCTCGGGTCCCCAGCACCTCAGGTGGGGACTCTGATCATCTCTATCTGTTTCGTTTTCTTTTGCATGGAGTCTCTGACATCCAGGTATGTTTGGCTCTAACATCCGGCAGGGTGACCTTTAGTTGAGAATTATCCTGGCTACAGTCAGAGCTCCCTCTCCCCCCATGGCCATTGTGTTCCCTTTGGTTTGGGTGGCCCAGAGCTCACCTCCGACTCAAAGCATTTGTTTTTGTTTGTTTATTTGTTTGCTCATTTGTTTATTGAGGCAGGGTTTCTCTGTGCAATGACTCTGGCTGTCCTGGAACTTGCTCTGTAGTCCAGGCTGGCCTCGATCTCACACAGATCTGCCTGCCTCTGCCTCCCAAGAGCTGGGATTAAAGGCGTGACCCCAAACCATTTGTTTATCTGGTGCCCAGTCACCTCATCCAGTTCTACTCTGGAAGGCAAGCTGGCTTACTCTCTGCTGTACCCCAGCACCCAGGTCACTGCTGGGGCACCGAGCACTTGCCTAGTATGTATTTGGGGGTACAAGCAAATGATTGGAACACGCAGTCCCTCATTGTCCAGGGCAAGGAGATTGCTCCAATGTTCCTATCTCTCAGGTACTTGGAGTGCATTTTGGGAGTCCCCAAGACTTGCAGAGTGGGGTTGAGGCAGTTTATGGCTACTGACAGAGGAGGAAGTCCCTGCGTATTATTCTGCTGGTGTTGCTGTAGTAAAGGACCCAGTCTTGATGTTGGCATCACCTACCTCTATAGAGGCCACTTCGTCTTGCCGTGCACTACTGGAAACATCTGTGAACAGAGAGGTTGCAGCGGGGAAACCAGAAGCCAAAGAGAATCTGCACCCCAAAGTTGTTTCCCAGTGAGGCCACGCCTCCTGAGGGTCCCATCCCATCTCACGTGGCTTCTTGTTAGAAACCAAACCTCTCTGATGCAAGGTCTCTCACTAGGATCTGGGTTTCACCCCAGGCATCCTGCTGTCTCCACTTTTCCAGTGCTGGGACTACAAGCGTGTACCACCACACCTGACTTTGTATATTGGTGCTGTGGTTGGGGGCAACCTCAGGCCCTTATACTTACGGCTGAGCCATCGGAGCTCTGTTCTCAAGCCCATTCTATGTCAAAAGTGCCCACAGGATGCAGGGTCCTCTGGGGGTTCGTTTCCCACACTGGTAGATTATGGTGTTCCAGGATTGGCTTCAGCTCCTTCCTCCAAGTCTTCTGAGGTCTTGCCAGGTGCTTGGCGCTGCCTAGAGTTCACCAATGCAGCATGAGCATCGTTGGTGGGATTTATGGCCTGGCAGGGAGACATAAGCACAATACACAGGATGAGTTCATTAACGTGACTGGGAAAACAAGGAGTGCCGCGGAAAAAACAAGAGTGGGTGCGGGCGCTCGGGGCTCAGGGTGAGCTGTGTGGGCCTTCCTGAGAACAGACCCAGCATCCCAGGGGGCCTCGCCTATGAGGCTTTGTTGCCAAGCCCATGGAAGACAGAAGGAATAGCCGTGCAAGGGTCTGGGTGAGAATGTGCAAGCTTCCAAGGCAGAACAAAGATGCCAGGCTGCTGGAGTGAAGGGGTCGATGGCAGGATGTGTCGCTAGAGATGCCACCGGGGCCAGATGGAGGAAGGGGCTCACAGTCAATGTTAACATGGTCAATTCATAAAATTTTTAAAGATCATTTTGGTGGGGAGGTGGGCATGCAAATGCCAGAGCGTGTGTAGAAACCAGAGGGGCAGTTTGCTGGAATAGGTGCTGTCCTTCCGTCATGTGGGTCCCGGTTGGGGGTGAGTGCCTGTACCCGCTGAGTCATCTGGTCAGCCAAAGAATTCCAAAGTTAAAAAACATTTTTTTTGAAAGACATTAGACCTCAAGCTTCAGATAAGGGAAAGGCCACACCGCCACTGTCATTATGCTTCACGTATAAATCACTGGGCTCAAGGTATTTCATACTTTAGTCTCCCGCAACCCCAACCAGCTGCTCTCACCCCAGGCATCTGAGGCTCTGGCTAGTCCCCTGTGACCAAAAGAGCCAAGTGGGATCTTTGGGGAGCCTGTCCTGCCAGCTTTCCTGACAGCCCTCTGGGAGGGGAACGGAGCTAGTCTGTTCCAGATGAGGGCCTGTGGGCACTCTCCAGCTCTGCTGGGCTCTTGCACCTTGAGATTCCTCCAGGGCAGAGTTTTTAAACTCTGTGTTGTGATCTTACTGATACGGGTTGTGACATCCCTGGGATGTGGGCGACTGGCATTTAAAACATGGTGTGTGTGTCGGGGAGGGTGCCAGAGAAATGGTTCAGAAGAGGAGTGGGGGGCGGGGTGTTCATGCGTGCCGGTGCCAGAAGAGGGTGTTGGATCTCATGGAAGCTGGAGTTACAGTTCTGTGAGTTCTAGAAACCAGATTCGGTCTCCTGGAAGAGCAGCAGGTGCCCTTAACCACTGAGCCATCTCTCCACAGCTGACCCCCACAAGTTAAAAACAAACAAATAAATAAAAATCTAAACCACTAGAAGCTTGATGTAATGACATGGTTAATTCCGGCACCGCAGAGGTGGAAACAGGAGATCAGGAGTTTGAGGTCACCCTCGACTACGTAGAGGGTTCAGGGCCAGTTTGGGCTACAAGAGATCTCATCACATGCAAAGAATCCAGGAATCTACCCTAGAGGAGCAGGGGGCAGAGTATAGAGTCAGAAATACTGCAGCTGGAATGGAGGTCATTCTGGCTGGGGAGGTTGTCCCCAGGGAACGAGCGGCGTTTGGAAGCTGATGTTCTGGGTTCCGCGCTGAGCAGGGGCTCCCCAAGCCTCTGGGCATCGCACAGATATGGCCTATTTCAGACGTGCACATGGCTACCTGCTGGCTCCCTGGGCTGTGTACCTCATCTATGCCCTCACTTATTTTGCTTGGGCTTCCTATTTTTGCACAGTTGCTGGGAAATTACATCCTAATTGACATTACATCTTATCTTTTTAATATTATGGGTGAATTTCAGTTTGGATATACAATTTAGGGGCCAGCGAGATGGGCCAGTGGGCTTGCTGCCAAGCCTTGAGTTCAACCTCTGGGACCCACATGGTGGGAGTAGAAAACCAGTTTCTACAGGTTGTCCTCTGACTTCCACATGTGTGCCCAGGCATGTGCAAACCCACGTACATACCCATATGCTCAAATAAGTAACTGCCGTGATTCAAAACA
Source organism: Microtus ochrogaster (assembly GCF_000317375.1). Classification (NCBI taxonomy): domain Eukaryota; kingdom Metazoa; phylum Chordata; class Mammalia; order Rodentia; family Cricetidae; genus Microtus; species Microtus ochrogaster. Next base: position 12,289,479 of record NC_022010.1, read on the forward strand.
TAAATGAATAAACCTTTATGGAGACATGCCAGCCTTGTCTGTCCTGGAGCCTTCACACAGCAGGGCTTACACAGCCTGCGAGCCTTGCTTCTGCCTTCTCTTCTTCCCCTGTAGTACTACATTGCATCCACTGTGCCGGGAACGGAACTGACTTAATCCACCAGGTCACACGCGCAGTCGTGAGCACCCGTGGGGCTTGTCCGTGTTGCCAGAGGCAGGCTGGTAATCTCCCAGCGGATCTCCAGATGTTTCCTAGAGCCTCGCTTTACAAACACCCCTGTCATGGGTGGACACGGAGCCGGGCACGCTCTCCTAGCTGGCCAGCCTTTGCTGGAACTCCCCCCTGGGACCTTTTTCTGGCACAACCTGTTTGATCTTTGTTTTGTTCTCTTGCTATTGTGAGATGAACGATTGCTGTACGGTCACACTGGCCTTGGCAAGGCTGCCAACCTTCTGCCTCAGCTGCCTGAACGCTGAGGTGACAATCGTGCACCCCAACACACAGCTAGACCTTTTTTCTTTTAGCTTTTCCCATTTTGTCTCTTTGTCACGGTGACAGGGCTTGAACCTAGGGCCTTGCACATGCTGGGCAAGCCCTTGCCTACATTTTAAATACAGTATCGTTTATTTATTCTTTGAGATTACAGCATTCACACAATGTATTTCAATGGTATAGACTTGCTACTCCTCCCAGGTTCTTCTACAGCCTCTCTAACTTAGATTTTATATGCTTTTCTTTTGTCCTTTGAGACGGGGTCTCACTGCGTAGCTCTGGTTGGCCTCAAATTCCTCCTGCCTCTGCCTCCTGAGTGCTGGGAGTAAAGGCATGCATAACTTACCAGGCTGGTTATTATGGTAGCTTGCACGGGTGCGACTGCTGGATTTTTCAGCCCCAGCTGCCTGCATAGCGCCTTCCTGCATTGTGAAAGTGGGACAGGGAGGAAGCTTCCAGGTGAGCACCAATGTGATTTCTCTAAATTCTGTGACCGATGCGTGTGGTATCATCAGCAGTAGAGTCTTACCATCAGGTTCCTGTATTGTTTGTGATCTCCTTGACCAAAAACTTGAGGGGATGCTGGGTGGTGGTGGCACAAACCTTTAATTCCAGCATCTGGGAGGAGGTAGAGGCAGGTGGATCTCTATGAGTTTGAGGCCAGCCTGGTCAACAGAGCTACACAGAGAAACCCTGTCTTGAAAAACAAAAACAAACAAACAGAAAGAATTTAAGGGGAGAAATCCCACACCTGATCCTGGGTTTATGGTCATTGTTTTGCTTCTTCTTTTTTTTTAAAGGAGCTTTTTTAAAAAAATATTTATTTTTATTTTAAATGCATTAGTGTTTTGCCATGTGTTGTGAGCTGCCATGTGGGTGCTGGGATTGAACCCAGGTCCTCTGAAAGACCAATCAGTGTTTTTAACCTCTGAGCCACCCTTCCAGCCCCCTGTGTAGTTTCTTTTTGAGATAGGGTCTCATTATGTAGCCCTGGCTGGCCTGGAACTCACAGAGAGAAATCTACCTACTTCTCCTTCCAGAGTGCTGGGATTAAAGGTGTGCATCACCATGCCTGACCTCAGGCTTCTTATTTACCTCTAGGAGAAGTAGTCTCTCTCTCTCTCTCTCTCTCTCTCTCTCTCTCTCTCTCTATCTCTCTGTGTGTGTGTGTCTGTCTGTCTGTCTGTCTGTCTGTGTTTTATGTTTGGAAACAGAGTCTCTCATTTGCCTGGTACTTGGCGATTAGACTGGCAAGCCAGTGAGACCCAGGGATTTCCTTGTCTCTGCCTCCCCAGTGACAAGATCAGAAGCCTGTGCCACTGTGCCTAGCTTTTTTTTTTTTTTTTTTTTTTCGAGACAGGGTTTCTCTGTGGCTTTGGAGCCTGTCCTGGAACTAGCTCTGTAGACCAGGCTGGTCTCTAACTCACAGAGATCCGCCTGCCTCTGCCTCCCGAGTGCTGGGATTAAAGGCGTGCGCCACCACCGCCCGGCTATGCCTAGCTTTTTTATGTGTGTTCTAGGGATTGAACTCTGGTCATGCTCACGCAAAAAGCATTGACCCCCTCACCTCCCCACAGACCTGTCTCGCCATCCCTCAAAGAAGTGTTTAATACCCAGCCCAACTGTGCTCTCCCAGGTGCCATTCTACCTGCTGGACTGGCCTAAGGGATCCTTGCGGGCAGCACGGTCCTCAAGGGACTCACCTTGGCTTTCTCGCACTGTGTTTCCAGGGTTGTTATCTTTGACCTTGGGAAGGGGGATGGAAGGAGTGACTGACAGAATCAGTTGTGTTTGACCTTGAGTTTCATGACTGTCATCTAATCTCATATCCTGGTGTCTCTGGTCTCTTTGAGAAAAAAAAAAAGGTGATTCTGTAGTCACAGTGGGCCAGAATCCACCTTCTCGAGTGTGGGGCAGAGTGGGGAGTGACACTGTGATGCCAGGGGCCCATCTGATTCAGCCATTGTTCCTTGTCAATTCTCATTTAAACCTTCCAGTGGCCCATGAGGTGGACACTGCGCTTGGTCCATGGCAAGACCTTCTATGTCACCAGAGTAAGGCAACTATGACTGTCGCTGCCTCAAAGGGCTATGGTGCTGGCCAAGAGTGTGAAGTACAGTACAGAGGGCAAGGCCTGGCATGGGGCACCCAGGGACACTCTGGCTGTCTCCGCCAGGGTCCTGAAATGCCTCTCTGTTTGTGCCAGATGTTCAGGCTGTGGTTGAATGCAGCCACAGGAGGCTACAGCTGTAGGAAGATGTGACGTGGCCTCTCCTAGGTGGGAATTCATCCTCAGCAGACGGTTGACTTTTTTTGAGTCCCACAGAGGACAGGCTAGACCCAACCATGGCTACTGTGACGAGGCCTTGTAGTATTCAAAAACAAACTCTGGCCCTGAGAGGTAAACTAGGCCTAGGAGAGTGTGGTCCAGTGTCAGCCTGCCTTGGAGTCTGCCCTGACCTGCCAGCTCTGGCATGCCACCTGTTGTTTCTGGCTGTTTGGGGACAGTGGGATAGTTGCCCTTGTCCTGGAAGGCCTAGGAGACAGTCGAAGGTGATGGAAACTGCCCGAGACTGGCTTTTGGACATTGCTGTCTCTGATGAGCTGGGGGCGGGGACTCTTGGCTCTATAGAAAGCAGAGGGTCAGAGCCTTTGGGAAAATAGGTGGTTTTGTTTTGAGACAAGAATCTCATTCATCATGGATCCCAGGCTGACCTCAAAGTTACCATCTTCCCGTTTCAGCGCCCCAAAGTACTGGGAGGACAACCCTGAACCACTATGTTTGTTTTACACAGCTGGTGACTGAAGCCACAGCTGCCTGTGTGCTAGACAAGCTCTGAGCCACACCCCGGCCCTGCTTGGTGCTTTTTGTATCCCACGAAGCTGGTGACTGCCAGTAATCCTCTTCCCAGAGTCCTCTTCCCTCTCCTTGCTCTCTCAACATGTCACATGACACTGACTTCCTTCCCCCACCCCCAACCCCCCCCCCCAATGCACAGAGCCTGTGTTTCCCTAATTCGGTAAAAGCCCCACAAGGCTGGAGACAGACAAGTCTGTCTCGTTCCCACTGCTGTCTGCCACTCCTGGAACCTAACCTGTCAAGGATTGTTGCTCATAGCATGCTTGATGAGGGAAGGAAGGAAGGAAGGAATGAGTGGATAAAGGAACAAATGGATTAGTAAAGGAATGAGGGAATAAACAATGAAAAGTGAAATGAAGGTAATGAATGAATGGCTTAATGGATGAATGACTGACTGAACGGAAGTGGAAAGCCACCGAGTCACGGCTACCAGTGCAGGGCTCCAGTCCTAAGAGCGCCTCCCCTGAAGAGCACTGTCTTAGCCAGTGTTTGTTTTGCTGGGAAGAGATACCATGACCAAAGCAACTGTTAGAAAAGAAAGTATTTAACTGGAGGCTTGTTTACAACTTCAGAGGCTTAATCCATTTCCTCATGGTGGGGAGCATGACAGCAGGTAATGTGGGCATGGTGTTCAAGGAATAGCTGAGACCTTACATCCATGGGCGGAGAGGGAGGACTACCCTGGACCTAGAGGAGGCTTTTGTTTGGTTTTGTTTTTCTAGACAGGTTTTCTCTGCGAACCCTGGCTATCCTGGAACTCACTCTGTAGCCCAGTCTGGCCTTGAATTCAAAGAGATCCTCCGGCTTCTGCCTCCCGAGTGTCCCGGGATTAAAGACAAGCACCACCAGCACCGCCACCCTGCTTTGGGCTTTGGAGTGGACTTTTGAAGTCTCAAAGCCCACCCCTAGCAACCTACCTTCTCCAAAAAGCCACACCTCCTAATCTTTCAAACAGTTCACAGGCTGGGAACTAAGCATGCAAATACATAAGCCCACGGGGGCCATTCTTATTCAGACCACCACAGCCACCTTTCTTTCCTGGTGTGCCTTTGGGGCCTTGGCACAGGTCAGTCTCAGGCAGCTGCTGTGAACCATAGAGAGGGAAGCCCCTCCTCATGCGCCTCTCTGTGTCTCCCTACAGAATGTCCGCATAGACCCCAGCAGCCTGTCCTTTGCGATGTGGAAGGAGATTCCCGTCCCCTTCTATTTGTCCATCTACTTCTTCGAGGTGGTCAACCCCGACCAGGTCCTAAAGGGCGAGAAGCCGGTAGTGCGGGAGCGTGGACCCTACGTCTACAGGTGAGACCAGGCGGGGAGGTTCTGCTGTGCTGAGCCTTGGAGATTGCTCCAGATGTGAGCCAGGCACAGAAGCGGGAGGCCATAATGGCTGACGGTTTCTTTGTGGAGTGATGCTGCTGTGGGTCTGGGCTGAGTGCCAACGTGTGTGTGTGTGTGTGTGTGTGTGTGTGTGTTCATGGGGGCGGGTGGGCACAGAGGGTACAAAGGGGGCAAAATGACTGCTCTGGAGTCAGGAAAGTTAGGCAGTGGTGCAGGAAGCCACTTAATATGGCACATAAGAAAGGGGACAGAGAGCACGGGGGGCTTGTGTTTTAGGGGGCCTGTGGGGGGGACTTGTGACTTCACTTCAAGGATGGAAGGGGACAGTGGCCCTGGAACGGTAGGATGAACAGTGCAAAAGCCCTGAGGTGGGAGAATGGTGGCACTGGGGACAGCGAGGAAGCCAGTTTACGGTACCATAAGACCTAGGGCTTGCCTGCCTGCAACTCTCTCCTTGGTTCCCAATGGGTGTGCTCCTGCTGAGGTGCATCCTACCAATGCAAAAGCTGAGGCCCAAGAGGTGTTTGCATTCAGTGGCACATATCCCAATCCTGGGCTCTCATGGTTGAAACTACGGACTCAAGAGTGGTCAAAGAGTTTTACTTCTGTACGCCTGTTTCCCCGTCTGTGAGATGGAGATGATAGTACCCACTGTGGGTGGGTTCAAGGACCTGGCCTTGGTGCTGTTGGGCACCAGCGCACAGATGCTCTGGGGTCCCTGGCTGCCAGGGTGTGCTGGGAGCTGATGGGAGCTTCCATATGGCTTCACACACCCAGCTGATCCAGTATCTCTCCACAGGGAATACAGACATAAGGCCAACATTACCTTCAACGACAATGACACTGTGTCCTTCGTGGAGCACCGAAGCCTTCATTTCCAGCCCGACAGGTCCCGGGGCTCCGAGAGTGACTACATCGTACTGCCTAACATCCTGGTCCTGGTAAGGCTGTGGCCTTGTGTCTACCCCACACCTCCCCCGCTTTCTCCCCCACTCTCCAGACCACCCCATTCTTCTCATTGCCTTACTTCCCTTCTGAAACTCTGGAGCCCCCATCGTGGTCCCTGATGAAGCCTGAAGGTCAGCGCCACTGGCGACCAGTTTGGTAGGATCACGTGGGCTAGGCAGGAGTCGGGAAGAGCATATTGAGGACACTGTGTTGGGAGCTGCTGAATCAGTACCTTGGTGCATGCTGGAGCCACTCACCTCAGAGCAGTCCCAGCTGTCTGGGAGAGAGAGGGGCCAGGAGGACCTTCCCCAAGGACAAAGTCCCAGACACTGCGCCAGCCCCACCAGGCCAGGGTCAGATGTTGTGATAGGAGCTGCGGGCTGCTTCCCGCCACCCGGCCACCCGCATGGCTAGCTTATGCCCCGAAATAATTACACAGAAACTGTATTCTTTTGAACACTGCTTGGCCCATTTGTTATAACCTCTTATTGGCTAGCTCTTACATATTGATCTAACCCATTTCTAATAATCTGTGTAGCCCATGAGGTGGCTTACCAGGGAAGATCTTAACCTGCGTCTGTGTCAGATGGGAGAATCATGGTGACTCTCTGACTCAGCTTCTTTCTCCCAGCATTCTGTTCTGTCTACTCCGCCTACCTAATTTTCTGTCCTATCAGAGGCCAAGCAGTTTCTTTATTACTTAACCAATGAAACAACAGATAGAAAGATGACCCTCCTCCATCAGTCAGACCCCACAGTCTGACTTTCATACCTTTTGGAAGATTCTTATGATGCCCCAGCCCCAGCCCCAGGCATAGGAAACTGTCAGAAATGCCAGCTTTCATGCTAGCTGCTGGCTGGCTTTGCCCCTCAGCCTCCCTGCCTGCTAACCCCAGGTCTGTTGTCAGAAATGTTCCCAAGACCGACGGGGCCGGAGGGAGAATTTTTGTTTTTTATTTTTATTTATTTATTTGTTTGTTTATTATCATTATCTTGAGACAGAGCCTCACTATGCAGTCCTGCAACTCATTATGTAGACCAGACTGACTTTGAACTCGTGGAGATCTGTCTGCCTACCACCTCAAGTGCTGGGACTAAGGTGTGCTAAGGTCACCACATCTGTAACGTGGTATTAAAAAACAGTAGCAGTTCGTGCTGGGCCAGCAGGCTGACCCAGTGGGTAAAAGGTGCCTGCCACTAACCCTCGTGGGTTGAGTTTAATCACCTCCAGGACCCACAGGACTCCCACAAGTTATCCTTTGACCTCCATATATGAGCTATGGCACCCCCCAGTAAACAACAGAAACCCTGTGTCGATTACAGATAATGAAGGGGACCTCTGGGGGGGGGGGGGCAACATAGCATGCTCAATGAAAACACCCGGAAAGTCCAGCTATGTGTTGCCCTGGAGGCGGAAAGTGGCTTTTGGTTGAGCAGCCTTTGGAAAAACCAAGGCCCCGGATGCATGCTGCAGAGGAAAGCAAACACAAAAACTATATCTGCAGCTGCACTCAGGGTGCTTTGACCCTGGGGGGAGCGGAAGTCCTGGACTCCCGGTTGAGGTGGGAAGGAGACATGAAAAGTGGGTTAGAATCCCCACAAAGAGGCTGAGGAAGGAGGATGCTGAGTTCCAAGTCCACCTGGACTACATCTTGAGACCTTGTGGTAAAAACCTAGAAGAGGGGACTGCAGGGTTTGGGGAGACTATCTCAGTCTGCTCCGTTTCTGGGCTCATGTTGCTGGTAGCGTGGGGTTGGCATCCTAGTTGTAAACAGAGCTTTGCGGGCCCTCTTTTCTGGCAGGCCTGCTCCTAACCTTGGCAACATCGTCAGCTGCCCTCAGGTTGAAGGACAGCCTGGGGACCTCCTTCTCTGTGTCCCAGCTCTGCAGAGCGTCTCCTGGTGCCTCATTGGCTCCTGCCAGGCCTCAGGTGTGGCTCTGCAGAGGAGGGCTTCTGAATGCCTGGCCTGAGTTTCGTGCCTGCCTGGGAAAACACCTCTGGCAACAAGGACCAGAGAAGGGTCCACATTGAGGGCCTGGGCTCTTTGCCTGTCACCTGATGAAGGTGGAGGAGGGAAACACATCCATCTCCCTAGCCCCATGTTCTTGACTTTGCAGGGGGGTTCGGTAATGATGGAAGACAAGTCCGCAGGCCTGAAGCTGATGATGACCCTGGGACTGGCCACCTTGGGCCAGCGTGCCTTTATGAACCGCACAGTTGGTGAGATCCTGTGGGGCTACGAGGATCCCTTCGTGAATTTTATCAACAAATACTTCCCAGATATGTTCCCCATCAAGGGCAAGTTTGGCCTGTTTGTTGAGGTAAGTGTCTTCCGGTCACACAGACTGCTGTGAAAGACAGCTGTCGGATGAAGACCCTAACCCAAACCAGCTTAAGTAAAATTGTGGAAATTGGCAGCTCATATAACAGAAAATGCCACTATTGCATTCAGGTGTGGCTTGATCCGGTTCAAGGGGTGTGTGTGACTGGTTTAGCTTAGAAATTTGAGGCTTTGCTGGAGGAAGCCTGGATTCTCGAGACACATACCTTGAATATCCCATTAAGTGCTACTTAGAGGTGGCCCCTTATTCTCAGTCTTGACCATCCGTAACCTGAGGTCCCTGACCCTGACTCCCTGCTCCAGCTCAGTTTTCTTCTGAGGGGGTCTGCTGATGACATGGGCTTGAAGTAAGGGTCAGTGGCGTGACCCAGTCACCCACACCTCCAGGACCTGTTGTACGGAGCTTACTGCTCAGTGGTTAAAAGTACTGGCTGCTCTTCAAAAGGACCCAGATTCTATTCCCAGCGCCCACAAGGTGGCCCACAGCCATCGGTAGCTCCAGTTGGATCTGACGCCCTCTTCTGGCTTTCTCAGGCACTGCATGCATAGACATAACATGTAGGCAAAAGACTCATTCATACACATAAAATAGAAATACATATACAGTCTTGTGGAGAGCAGGCTATGGGTAAGGCACCGCATCTCCAGTGACCAGGTGAGGACCCCGTGTGGTGGACATGTAACAAGGTGGACTAAGGGCAGCAGGTTGAATGCCCGGTGTCAGAAGCCCCTGGTGAAGCTCTGTTTCTGTGCCTGTCCTTCCCACTCTTCGTCACAGCTGAGTTGGGACTCTTGAATAGGGGCTCCTGTGGGGACAGGCGAGGAGACAGAGCACATTCCACCAAGTTCTGATTCCCAGCCATTCCGCTTAGCCGTTTGGGATTAACAGACCTATTGGCTTCTGTGACCTCTGATCCATTCTACCATGCTGGCCCTTGAGCTTCTAGATCCTTCTGTGGCATTATTTCCCCTGGGGAATTTGTATTAAGTGCTTTATTTCTTTTTTCCCCCCTTTTTCTTTCTTTCTTTGTTTTGAGACAGGGTCTTTCTATATAGCTATGGCTGCCCTGGAATTCACTATGTAGACCAGGCTGGCCTTGAACTCAGAGATCCACCTGCCTCTGCCCCCTGAGTGCTGGGATTAAAATGTGTGCCACTACTCCCCACTTAAATCCCTTTTTATTCTTAATTAGGTCCTGGGTCAGATGGAGTAGGCTTGTCATTTCTGTACATGGGAGTATGAGGCAGGAGCATGGCAAGTTCAAAACCAGCCCGGACAATTTAGTGAGACCCTGTCTCAAAATGTGAAGTTAAAAAATAAAGGCTGGGGGTGTGGTCCAGTGGCCAAGCACTTGCCCAGCATGTACAAGGCCCTGGGTCCTGTCCCCATCACTGAGTCAATGGGTAACGAGGGGACCTGTCCATAGCTGAAGAACAGGCGGGGCCCCCAATCCCAGGCTAAGGGCTCTGTTCTCCGCCTGTCCACAGATGAATAACTCGGACTCCGGTGTCTTCACTGTGTTTACGGGTGTCCAGAACTTCAGCAGGATTCATCTGGTGGACAAATGGAATGGACTCAGCAAGGTGAGCAGGAGGGGGAGACAGTCCCTATCCTCTGAAGCAGGGACTAGATTGGGGACAGTGGGGGACGGCAAGCACTCTCGAGAGGGTGTCAGGGTCACCCGGGGACGTCGCAGGTCCAGGAACTGCCCCTTGAGAACTTCTGCTGGGAACTCTTCACTCTTCTGCCCTGCGTTCTCGTTTACAAGGCAGACAGGAAGACATTCCCATAAAGATAAGACAATGGAGGCCCAGCACCTTGCCTGGACCCACCCGGAAACCCCCAGCGCTGTTTGTGGGACCAGCTTCCTGGCCCTTTACCCACCGCCGCACCTCTGTGTATCCAGAGAAATGTGTTTTCCTTCCTTCTTTGAACACACAGAAATCCGGTTGTGTGCTACTTTGCAGTTGGCTCTTCTCCTTAGGACACTTTGTGTATATTGTGTTTTTGTATTGTTATGTTTGTCAGTCACTGAAGATGGAGTCCAGGCCTTGTGCATCCTCCACGGGGACTCTGCCACTGAGCCATACCCCCAGTCCTTCAGTGAGGGATTGTTGTAGGCGTGCCAACACTGAACTCTGTTCTCAGGCCCTCACTTGGGGAGTCTAGGCAGAGACTCCACCATTAAGCCATACCCCCAGCCCTTCACTGGGGATTCTAGGCAAGCTTTCCCTGCTGAGCTATCATACTGTTCCTACCCTTCTCCTCCTCCTCCTTTTTATTGTTTTTTTGAGACAGGGTTTCACTATGTAATAGCCCTAGCTATCCTAGAATTCATGCTGTAGCCCAGGCTGGCCTCAAACTCACAGAGATCCTCCTGCCTCTGCCTCCCAAGTGCTGGGATTAAAAGCGTCTGCCACCACCACTCCGCTAAATTTTTATTTTGAAATAAGGTCTCATTTTGTATCCCAGGCTGGCTTCAAATTTTCAATCCTCCCGTCTCAGTTGCCTCCCCAGTGCTTAAATCATAGATGTGTTTGCTACCACACCCAGGCAGCCACCATTCTTTGTGGGTGCTGTCCACATCAGCCAGCTTCTTCTATAGTAAGAAGCCTGATGGGAAGAGCTCACCCTGCAGAGGAGAGTGGAAAGTGCCTGCGTGGTTTACTTTTTTGTTTCACAGACAGGATCTCACTGCATAGCCCTGACTAGCCTGGAACTCACTATATAGACCAGGCTGGTCTCAAACTCACAAGAGATCCTCCCACCTCTGCCTCCCAAGCACTGGGCTCTAGGGCATGCACCACCCTGGCTGTCTTGAGTATTGGTTCTGAGTGCTAGCCTCCCTGATTAGAGGTAGGCACTCCGATGGATTCCATTTCTCGGTCTTCAGCTGTTCCTGTTGTCACCTTAATACCTCCCCTGGCTGGCATGTCCCAGCTCCCCTTTTTTGCAGGGTGTGTATGTTGACTTTTGGGGGAGGGAGCAGGAAGATGTGGGCGATAGACCCATTGTACAGATGACTTAACAGAGTCCCCAACAATGCTGTGTGTTCAGGCCCTGCTGGTGGGGGGGCCAGGAAGCTGGGCTTGATGGTCTGTCTACACAGCCTGCTCTGTGCCCGGGTTGAGTATGGTGACATCTGCACGGAGGCATGCATTAGGCGCAGGCCTCGGCTGTCTCTCAGGCTGCATCTTGTCCTGTCCGCCCACAGATCAACTATTGGCACTCGGAACAGTGCAACATGATCAACGGGACTTCTGGGCAGATGTGGGCACCATTCATGACACCCCAGTCATCACTGGAATTCTTCAGCCCGGAGGCCTGCAGGTAACGCTCGCATGGGGACTCCCTGCCTCTGCTTCTGCTCCTAGGGAGCGCGGGCCTGGCCCTCTGCATGCTATGGCTCAGTTTTTCTTGTCACTGGGACAAAACACCTGGCAGAGGTGACTGGGCAGGTAATTTATTTTGGATTTTGGTTGCTTGAGGATTTGCACCTTAAGGGGTCATCAACTTCCCCCGAACAGTGACCCCCTCTGGCGTCCGAGAGTGGAAGCAGCGTGTAGCCTTTTTCCCAGAGAGGCTGTGAGCCGGTGGCTGCTTAGGGCTCGGTCTTGAGGGTGGCAATGCGAGGCGATGGCAGGAAAAGGTCAAGGTCTGAGGCTAACTGTGAAGTGGAGCTGGAGGCCTGGGGTCTCCAGGAGCCTAGATCTCTGACTGCTGGGTGCAGATCCTGCTCAGTCTACCAATTTCCAACTCCCCTGCCTCAGAGGTGTGCTGGGGCCTTGTAGCTTGTGCTCCACCATCCTAGGGTCCCGACTGTGGCCTGGGGGAGACGTGGTGGATCTCTGGGCTCATTCCCGAGTGGTGCCCTATCTGGTGTTCCATTCTGGCCATGCTGGAGGTGACCTTGGCCTGGGAATTCATCGGGCTGACCTTTGAGCCCTCTGCCTCTCCAGCTAACACAGGCAACTGTGCTCCGTGCCAGGTGTGAGCACAACCATGATGGGTGAGCAAAGTCTGTGCCTCGGTGCTCGTGTCCCATTGGGTACTTTCCAAAGCAGAGCTTTGTTATTTTTTTAAAATGTATTGCTATTTTTTAATTATGTGTATCTGTGTGGGTCTGTGTGCATGCACGTGGGTGCTTATGGAGGCCAGAAGAAGGTGTCAGATCACCTGGAGTTTGTGTTATAGGTGGGTTGTGAGCTGCCCAGCGTGGGCGCTGGGAACCGAACTTAAGTCTTCCTAGAAGAGCAGTAACCATTGAGCCATCTCTCCCGCCCATTTGTGTGTGTGTGCACATGCGTGGGTGTGTGTGTGTGTGCCCGCACACGCGCTGATAATGGAACCTGGAACCTCACATACACTAAGTAAGTGCTTTTCCCCCGAGTCATGCCCCAGTCCCCAAATAGGATTCCAGACTTAGAGGAAACATCTTCAGCCTGGCCTCTGTCAGTGACAGAGGTGATTGAGGTGGCTCAGGGCTGGGGAAGGCTCGGTCTGTAAAGTATTCACTATTAGCAAGAGAACCTGGGTTCAGTCCTCAGAACTTAGCAGCAGCGTTTCCTAGGAACTCAGCACTAGGGGGCGGAGGCGGGAGAGAGCTGGAAAGCTGTCCAAGCTGGCAGAATGGATGAGCTCTGGGTTCACGGCGAGACCATCTCAAAAAAGAGGTAGAAGAATGACTGAAAAAGAAATCCAGTGTTGGTGTCTGGCCTACAACACACACGTGCACACATGTACACATATAAACACACTCATGACATAGATACCTATACCTGTGACACAAAGGGAAAGGAAAGATGCATTTCCCTCCCAGGTTCTGAGCTTTCAGTGCAGGCACAAGATGCTTTTGAAGATCCTGCAGGTAGTGCTGTGTGGTGAGAGCCCTGGGGGTGTGGCTCGGTGCTGCAGCACTTGCTTGGTTTACGTGAGGCCCTGGGTTCTGCCAGGTTAGTGTTTCTAATGAACCTGTGACTGAGCAAGACTGAGGAAGAGCCTGGGACCACACAGCCCCTGTCAAGGCCACCCTGAATGACCTGAAGCCCTACCATTAGATCTCACATGGTTTGCTTGTTTTCGAGACAGGGTCTCTCTGTGTGGCCTTGGCTGTCCTGGAACTAGCCTGCAGGAGAGACTGGCCTCGAACTCACAGAGATCCACCTGCCTCTGCCTCCCACAAGTGCTGGGAGTAAAGGCGTGCGCCACCACAACCAGGCATAGATCCTACTTCTTAAAGATTTCCCCAGTCCAGTAGCACCCCCTGAGAGCAGCCCTTGACTGCAGAACTCTTGTGCATTCACCCACATGGCAGCCAGTTGCTCCCTGTGTTTTCTCCTTTCCTCATCTCTGGAACCACTGCGCCACACCCTCCTCTGTGTGCTCTCTCCTGGAATCTCTTGAGAGTGGGATGCAGGCCAGGTCCCTTTCCATCAACCCTTCAGGGGGGTATTCTCCAAAAACAAAGGTGTTTTCTTACACAATCACAAGGCTCCAAATCAGGGAATTTAACATCGACCTGATAAGATCTTCTGAGTTGGTGCTGCCACATAAATTAAAAAACAAACCATGCTTGTAATTTCAGGTTACTATCTATCCTTGTGGGTGGGTGTGGGGACTGAAGCCCAAACTCCAGGCAGCTAATCAGTTCACTTACAAGAGCAGAGAGTTAAACTGAGGGCGCTCACGCCTAGGGCTCAGATAGCTGGCTCCACTCTCATATAGTCCATGATCCAGATCTAGAGAATGGTGCCACCCACTGTGGACTTGGTCTTCCCACAACGATTAAGGGAATTACGACAGTTTCACAGGCTAGCCTGATCTAGACACTCTCCTATTGAGAGACTCTTTGCAGGAAATTCTAGATATGTCAAATTGACCAAACTTACCATCACACTGTGTGAAAATAATATTTTATTTGACTAAAATATTTATTATTCGTTAGATGTATTTTATTTATCTAAAATATTATTCTAAACATTACGGAGAAGAGCTTTTGTTTAGTATCAGGTCTTAGAAATCTGGGTGCCTGCCAGGCGGTGGCGGCGCATGCCTTTAATCTCACCACTCAAGGCAGAGGCAAGTGGATCCCTTTGAGTTTGAGACCAGCCTGGTCTATGGAATGAGTTCCAGGGTTACATAGAGAGACTACAGGGCTACATAAAGAGAGAGAGAGATCCAGTGTCTTATCCTCTTGCAGTTCATCCCATTTGGACTCTTGTTTGTCTTGAGATGGGTTTCGCTGTGTAGCCCTGGCTGCTTCAACTGACAAAGATCCTCCTGCCTCCATCTCTCCAATCCTAGGATTAAAGCTGTAAGCCACCACACCAGTGCCTGGACTCTCCTAGTTTTGAGGATCGGCAGGTGTGTGTGTGTGTGTGTGTGTGTGTGTGTGTGTGTGTGTGTGTGTGTGTGTGTGGTGCTGACTATGGACAGAGTGGGTCACCCCATCCTTGTTTCCAATCAGGAGAGTGATTGAGGTTAGACCACGGGGTGAATGGACGGAGAGGAGTGAGAGTGGGCAAGGGGGACCCGGAGAGCTGAAGTCTGATGTGTGTGTGTTTATTCCAGGCTGAGGGAGAGGTGGGATTCAAAGTTCCTGGGGCAGGAAGGGGTATGTTTGAACAGCTCCTCGGAGGCCCTTGGTGGGTGGAGTGAGGCAGGAGGGGTGAGGGAAGCTGGCAGTGGTATCCTACTACAGGTTGACAGTAGGGGCTCTGGTGATTGCTTGTTCCTCAGCATCCACAGGAGACCATTGCCCAAAGCCCTAGTCCCCACAATCCTCTGTGCTTCAGTCCCTATCCAGAGAGCGTGGTGCTGGGCGGTGGTAGTGCGCACCTTTAATCCCAGCACTCAGGAGGCAGAGGCAGGCGGATCTCTGTGAGTTCGAGGCCAGCCTGGTCTATGAGCACGTTCCAGGACAGCCATAGAGAAACCCTGTCTTGAAGAGAGAGGGGGAGAGAATGGCATTTCACTATAAATGGACAGGGGCTCTGTAAACTTGAGATTATCTCAGGGGACCGCACCTAGTGCACCAGGACAGTGCAGTGTTGCCTTTCTTTATTGTCTGGGGAACAAGGAGAAAATTTACCAGGTGGGCAGTGCAGGTGCAACTTTGCTCACAACGTTTTATTATTATTATTTTTTAAATATTTATTTATTTATTTATTTATTATGTATACAATATTCTGTCTGTCTGTATATCTGTAGGTTAGAAGAGGACACCAGACCTCATTATCGGTTGGTTGTGAGCCACCATGTGGTTACTGGGAATTGAACTCAGGACCTTTGGAAGAGCAGGCAATGCTCTTAAACCACTGAGCCATTTCTCCAGCCCCTTATTATTATTTTTTTATTTTGATTTTTTTCAGACAGAGTGTCATATCATCTAGGCTGGCCTTGAACTTGCTGTGTAGCCAAGAGTGACTTTGAGCCCCTGGTTCTCCTGCTAAGTTGAGCACTAAGGGAATAGTTCTCACCCTGCCTCCTCCCTGCAGGTCCATGAAGCTCACCTACCACAATTCAGGGGTGTTTGAAGGCATCCCCATCTATCGCTTCACGGCCCCCAAGACTTTGTTTGCCAATGGGTCCGACTACCCACCCAATGAAGGCTTCTGTCCGTGCCTCGAGTCTGGCATTCAGAACGTCAGCACCTGCAGGTTTGGTAAGTGTCTCCTCCACATTGCTTCCCTGCCTCCAGACTGGGGCGAGAGGGTGGCACCAGGATTTTATCTGCTGCCAGCTTGCAGTCCCATTAATCTCTGGTCTCTGCACTGCTGATGAGCTCAGTGCTACAGATAGGGAACTAGAGATAATGCCACCCTGATAAATGTCCCACCAGCTCTCATTAGCCCCGGGCTTTATCACTCCCAAGTCTGAAGGGGCCAGCCCTGAGGTTAAGATTCTGACAGTGGGCATTGTTTCTTGGCCATAGAGAGGAATCTGCCCTCATCCCCTTGCTGTTTCTGGCTTACTCTGTTTGGATACCTGGGTGTCAGCTCCAGGCCACACCCCCTCACCCCTCACCTGCTGGTCAGGCCTGGGCAGCTCCAGGTCCCCCCTGCACATTCTTTCTCCTTCTTCCCCAGTCTGCTACTGTGGTCCTCTCCGTCCCTCGCCAGCTCACGTTGCACCAGATGTGAATCAAATTAAAATGAAAAGCTTCCTCTGTTCATATCCTTTCAGAGGCCCTCCCTGATCTTCCATCCTCTTTGGTCCACCAGCCATTCTCTGTGCATTCTCTTAGCTATCGAGTTATTTAACCCTTCCCTGCCTGCGCCCTGCCTGGGCTGCAAACCTTGTGCCTTGCCTCCTCCCCCCCATCCAGGATGCCCAGCCTTATAGTCATTGTTCACAAAGTGTTGAGCTATGCACAGACAGGAACAGGAAGGCCTGAGGCAGGGTGGGGACCTGGTTGGTGGGACACAACCTCTCTCTGACTGGGTCTGACTTTCAGAGCCTGTTTGGGTGGACCGCTGTCTTGTAGCTAGAGAAGCAGGCTCTGGGGATACCGCCGTGGGGCGGAAAGAAGAGAAGTGAGGGAATGACGGATCCTAGTCCACAAGTTCCCCTTGTAAGACAGAGCCCACCAGGCCACCTGCTGCACAGACGTCTGGGGCCCGCGGCAGCAGCTGCCTGGCCTGACCGCGGCACGTGTCGGTTCATGGGATTCAAGTTTCCGGGGCAGAGCCCTACAGGACTTTCCTGTGGGCAGGAAGCTGTATCCACAACCCCAGCTCTGCCTTCCTCTTGGTGCTCGGTCCCAGAGCTTGCTCCAATTAGTCACCGAGACCACACCACAGGAGCAGCCACATCCCGACATCCCCATAGAGCTCTGTTGAAAGGGACAGAATTTCAGATGTGCCAGAGGGTCTAAGTGTACCGTGTCTGTAGCTTGTTCTTTGTTTTTTTCCCCGGGGGGGGGGGGAAGTGTGGGTACAAGCATGTGTTTGCAGGAGCATGCAAGGAGGCCAGAGCTAGGTGTCTTCCTCAATTACTCTCTATTTATTTATTTTTTGAGACAGATGCTCTCACTAATCTGTGACCTGGCGGGCTGTAGGGATTCATCTGCCTCTGCCTCCCAGTGCTGAGGTTACAGATCTGTGCTGCCGCGTCTGGCTTTCGGTGTGAGTGCTGGGGACCTGAGTCCTCAGGCTTGTGCAGGAGACACTTCACTGACTGAGCCATTTTCCCGACCCCCAACACTTACGTTTTTAAATGGGAGAAAAACAAGGATGGGGAGGGGGTGACTTAAGTGGTCTGAGCAGTTTGAAATCTGCAAAGGGACACAGCCATGTGGCCAACAGCAACCCCACGAGGCAGACCTTGTAGGGCGCAGTGTTTCCTGCTCCTCCTGCCCACAGCCTGACTTTTGGTCTCCAGGCTCTCTGTCTCCTCTTCATGTAGATGGAGTCATGCTGTGTGTGTTCTTTTCCGCTCACTCCCAAATGCCGCCCCTACCGCATCCATATGGTCCATCTGCAAGATGGTGGGTGGTTGAATTTGGCCTCTGGCTTGTTGTGGGACTATGCTCCGCTTGCCCTACCCCTTCCTGGCTCACGGAGCTATCTCGTGGCATTCTGCTATTACAAGGGTGCTTCTAGAACATTCGTGCACATGCTATGAGGGTGCAACCAACTGAGTCCACCTTTCTGTGGCATTTTATCTGACGATAAAGAATGCGCATAGGTTTCCCCTTCTGGATCACGAGAATTCCTTGGACTCAGGACTCCCCGTGTGTCATCTCCCTGTCTTGGAACCTTTCCTGGAGTGTCCCTTAATCACAACTGGGGTAATCCTAAGCAATTAAGTCTGGATACATGGATCATAAAGCTATAAATTAATTATACTTATTGCCTGGGTGCGTCTCTCCGAGGGTGTTTGAAAATAAAAAAGGAAGATGAAGCACACCTGTTATTAGAAAGCCACATGGGTGTGCCATCTGCAGCAGGCGGTGTTGGCAGCCATGACACCCTGCTGGAATCTGTGCCTTCCAGGTGTGGCTAGGTGGCAGGATACAGGGTGTCCCTCCTGTAGAAATGGGGTTCTGGTGTTTGCTGGTGTCTCCTTTCAGAGTGGATCGGAGGGGTGGAGACGGGGTTTTCCAAGCTGAAGGCAAGACTGGGTGGCCTTCCAGAGTCTGTGGGCTCACCTGGATTCTCAGGGACTCCTGTTCTCCACCGTAATGAGTCCTCTGTCATCAACCAGCTCTCAAATAATGACACAGAGGCTTCTTATTAATTATAAAAGCTTGGTCTTCGCTTAGGCTTGTTTCTAACTCTTTTTCTTTTTTTAAAGATTCATTTATTTATTCCATATACAATGTTCTTTCTGCACGTATACGATTGCATGCCAGAAGCGGGCACCAGACCTCATTACAGATGGTTCTAAGCCATCATGTGGTTGCTGGGAATTGAACTCAGGACCTCTGGAAGAGCAGCCAGTGCTCTTAACCACTGAACCATCTCTCCAGCACCCTAACTAACTCTTAAACTTCCAATAACCCGTTTCTAGTCTACATGATGTCACATGGCTTGTGGTTTTTACCTGGAGAGGAAGCATGTCCTGCTTCCTCTGTGTCCGGCTGGTAGCTCCTTCTTCCTTTTCCCCAGAGCTCTCTCTGCCCAGAAGTCCTGCCTATACCTCCGGCCTAGCTTTTGGCCATTTAGTTTTTAATTAAACCAGTCACAGTGACATACCTTTGTACAATGCACTCAAATATCTTGCAACATTTCCCACTTTTGTATAAATAAAAAAGAAAAGGTTTTACTTCTAACATAGTAAAACTATATAAAAAAAGAACAATTATCAGGTAAGAATTTCATTTACAATATCCAATCCATTTGTATTTGGCAAATTTAGAGAAATTATTATCTATCTTATCTTAATGAGTTCAAAGTTTTATACCTAAACCACTTATATCATAACTTGTATTACCAACCCAAAACTATCTTTTCTTCTCCTCAAAGCATTTTCTTAGATAAACAATTTAAACTTTTAAGCTCGAGCTAATACATTTTATACTTCCTTTTGTGAGTTTCTTTTCTGAATTTGGTAATGAGGAAAACTGTAGCTATAACTGTTTTGTCTTCAGCTCTGTCAGAGACCTGAGAAGGATATAATACTACCTGAGCAAACAAGAAATGTAGAACCAACAACTTCTAAAACTATAGAAATGGACAGAAACCTCTGGCTGCTGAGACAGTCACCCAAGGTTCCTCTGCAATGCTGGGGCATCCATCTTCGGCCTACAGGCCTAGAATAGCTGACAGACTCTTCCGGGAAGCAGGAATTTGGAAGGACTGTCCTATCTCATCTTGGCAAAGTTTGACAGTTGCCATCTTTTGTGTTTTGCTTGTCTAATTTGGACAGCATACTGTCAGCAGTCAAGGCAAGAGCAGTTTCTTGCCCAAATGGCAAACTTTCCTACAGTGAAAGCAAATTCCATATGGATTTTCTTCAATGCCCATCATTCTTTTTTTTTAAAAAAAAAAATAAATTGGTGCTGCCAGAAGCAGACGTGTCATGGAAAGCCTTATGTTATTAAAACATTAAAGTGTCATATTCTGTTGGTCTCTGAAGTGTTTGAAGACCATCTGTCTATTTGAAATATGTCTCTGATTGACCTTGAAAATATACCTAAGCCAGGCAGTGGTGGCGCACGCCTTTAATTCCAGCACTTGGGAGGCAGAGGCAGGCGGATCTCTGTGAGTTCGAGACCAGCCTGGTCTACA
>NC_022010.1:12309327-12331810 GCF_000317375.1 Microtus ochrogaster
TAGGAGATGCGCATAGATTTTTTTTTTAAAGATTTATTTATTTATTAGGTATACAGGGTCTTCCTGCACATATCCCTGCAGGCCAGAAGAGGGCACCAGATCTCATTACAGATGGTTGTGAGCCACCATGTGGTTGCTGGGAATTGAACTCAGGACCTCTGGAAGAACAGTCAGTGCTCTTAACCTCTGAGCCATCTCTCCAGCCTCTAGGTACAATATCTTGAACAAGACATAGAAACATAATACAGTATAACAAAAATAACCTTAAATTTGTGTAAAAATACAAAATCCATACCCATGTAAACTGTTTGAGACTAGTATTTACTTTTTTACTTTAAAAGCAGATACATTTATCTACCCTTTTAACCTATCAATCCTATATCATTTTTTCTTTTCAGAATGAGATCCTAGACTCTAATCTCTTTTGCTTAGTTTCTTCCATGACCATATTATGACAGATATATATATTATATATAATTAATATATATTAATCTTATGAATTTTGAGATATTTATACCTTAAGAAAAGTTTTAGAGATCCAAAATAAAACCTAAGGAGTATGAGATTAGTGGCAATAGGATAGTCCCTAATGTTTGTTTTTCTATTATCCATACCAGGTGGTTCTTTTGACATGAGACAGAGATTTTGGATTTTTCTTTAAAAATCATACTTGGGTTTAGAAAAGGAGAGAGCCACATTCCAATTCCAAGGTCGTCTTTAATTTTAAATTGAATTATAACTACAAAAAGGCCATTTGCCTTATATGTCTGTAGAGAACAGTAAAGACAAACATTTGGGAAGATTTATGAGGTCTTTGCCCTGTTGGAAGTGTGCTATACCATTAGGACAGTTTGCTCTTTTCTAGGGCATTTTCTCTGTGTGATTCCTCCTGTTTCAGAAGTCTCATTTGTCCTGTGGGCTTCAGAGTCCTTAGTTGGATGTTTTTATTCTCCTAGAAAGACAAAAACAAAACCCTGCCTCAACTCAGCTTTGGGGAGTCTCCCTGTTTGGCAGGTTGAATGGCCTTGCTGTTTGATGAGCTATTGCCTCTCCTAATCAAGAGGTCTCTGCTGTTCCAATCTAATCTTTATCAATTTTGATGGTATCCTGTGGGAACAAAAGAAAAACCTCTTCCCCAATGTAACACATATCCCGGTTTCCATTCTGAGGTCAACACGTCTTTGAGGCATATAGGCTGATTTCATTCAGCAGTTCCTTCCATAATCTAGTGTCTCTCGGCAGCTGCCGTTCACTGATCAGCATTCAAAAAACTCAAAGTCAACAGAGCACCATAAAGAATTCAGACACCCTATATAACTAGTAACTCACACATCAGGCCCTTGTCCTGGGATGGCTGTATTGGTGGTGAGGTCCTGTCTCAGGGTCCCAGATGGGAATCTCTCGCCAGTGCTGTCCCCTTACCCCCTTTGATATCAGAGACCCGCCCATGTGCACCCCTGAGCTATGATGCCTGCAAAAGCAGCTCGTGTGTCTCACTTAGCATTCAGACGCAGCTTCCCCTCTCAAATTCATGTGACCTTGATTTTCCTTCCCATTTTCATCTTCCATGATTCCCTCTTGTACCTCTGGCCCCAGGGCCTCCTTGCTCTCACCTCTGCCACACTCCTACCTGGCATGCCTTTCCCTCGCTTGGTGGCAGCTGCCCTCTCCCCTCCTCCACCCACCCCTGCCACTGAATCAGCCACCCTGGCTCCATCCACCCTCCTCGTGACCTGTGCCCAACTTCTATAAGCAGTGAAGGAAGGGGTTCTCCCTGCCTGGTCACCAATGTCACATCTTGTGAATGCCCCTACTGACTGCGGGTCTCTTTCCTTCCTTGTCCTGCAAGTCTGGTCCCCAGCCAGTCTTCCGACCCTGTCTCTCTCCCCCTCCAGGCGCACCCCTGTTCCTGTCACACCCTCACTTCTACAATGCGGACCCTGTGCTCTCCGAAGCCGTGCTTGGTCTGAACCCTGACCCAAAAGAGCATTCCTTGTTCCTGGACATTCATCCGGTAAGTCCTGTGCCCCGCTAGAGTCTGGGGCTGGTTCCTGTGGGTTGCTGCATGCTCCTCTTCCCTCTCACCACCCCCCAAAACACAGCTGGCTCAGACTTGGGTAGGGGAGCCCAGTTCCTTACACAGTGGTGACTTCTAGAACTTCGAGCCATCAAAGGTCCCCAATTCCATAGTTCAGTGATGTCATTACTTTTTTATTGGGGCCTATAAAAAAGATATATGGTGGTAAATTAATTAAGAAATATCAACTGGAATGTCTCCTGCACCAGAGATACCCTTGACAGTGTCAAGACACTAAAGATTTCAAGACATCAGTGTGAGCCACAATGTCTCACAGAGAAATCATGTGGGGAATTTGTCCTGTGTTAACTTGTATCCACTAGCCAGGGCCAGGAGGGTGACTCTCAGACACAGGCCCTCTCTGGTATGCACAGCTCTTCTCTCTGCCTCTGGTTACTGTAGGATGTGTCCAGTCAGGCTGCTGTCCTTACCATTACCTTGGGGAGTCTCAGGATCCCTATCTTGCACGGACACCCATGGCGCCCTGAAGGCATTTTGTGAAAACCTTTTGTTTTACTGGATGGTGATGGAAGCCTGGGTCTCTCACACGTGAGGTGCTCTAGCTGGGCCTTCATCTGGTCTTCAACTTGCAATCCTCCTGCCTCAGCCTGGGTCTCTCACACGTGAGGTTCTAGCTGGGCCTTCATCTGGTCTTCAACTTGCAATCCTCCTGCCTCAGCTTCTAAGTGTGTCTTCACACCTGGCTCACAGCCGAGGGCTATTGCAGAGGAAGGATGGGGACGTGGGAGGAAGTTGTCTGATGTCTAGCTCCCCAGCCAGAAACCTGACATACAGGAAATATTTTATGTCAAGAAAGCCCCTGGGGATAGGGGCCTGGGTGTTGACTGGGGATCTGTCCCGTGGGCCCCTGGATCCATGCTCCAGACTCCCAAAGACACAGGTGCCTAGTATTAACTGTCTAAGCAAATGGGTGTGGCACAGTGAGGCCAACACCCTAGCTTAGGGAGTGGGGACCCCTGGAACTGACACTGGGCACCCAACCTGGCAGAGTTCCCGGGGAGGGTTGCTCAGCCCACCCACGGTGAAGCTGTATGCAGGGTTAGGATCCCCGCACCTCTGTCTGAAAGCCATATCCAGTTTCTGGAGGCCTTTGCCCAGTCCCCTTTGCCCTGGGGACAGGAGGGACCTAGGTGCACTGGACTCAAAGGAAAGGCAATGATGTCCTTGCCCTCTGCTGTGGGTGGCTGTGACTGAAGAGGTGGCCTTCAGCTTTGGTCATCCTTGCAAGAGTCTCATGGTTTGGGCAGGGTTAGCTGCAGTCTCAGCAAACTGTCTGCACAAAGCCCCATCCCAATGTTGGAACCTCATACCGAGGCCTCTTCACCAAGCTTCTCTCATGTTGTTCTAGAACTTTCTCTCTGAGTGAAGTGACGTGGGTGTCAGTTCTCCTGGTGATTATTTGTATGATGATTTTTAAGCATCATGTTTTAAAATAGCGCCGTGTGCAGGAAGCGCTTTGCTGCCGCCTCGGCTAGGAAGTGGCAGATCCTGCATTGCTGCGTCTCAAGAGAAAAGGCCGCAAGCTGCTGTGCACTTAACCCTATTCACCCTGGATCGGGCCCTGTGCTAAGCTTCTGAGCCAGTGGGAAATGTAAACAGATTGAAAAAGCCATACTAGCCAGGCAGTGGTGGCTCACGCCTTTAATCCCACCACTCAGGAGGCAGAGGCAGGAGGATCTCTGTGAGTTCTAGGCCAGCCTGATCTACAAAAGCTAGTTCTAAGACAGGCTCCAAAGCTACAGAGAAACTCTGTCTCAAAAAACAAAACAAAAGAAAAGAAAAAGCCATCCTTACTGCATGCCCCACACTCGGGAGTCGCTGTCTGAGGAAGCTGAGTGAGGGCAGGAATTTAAGCTCAGTAGGTGGAGTACTTGCCCAGCACCCACAAAGCCCTGGGCTCCATCCCAGCACCGTGTAAAGTTAGGCGTGAGCCAGCCCCCAGAAGGTGGAGGCAGGGAGGTGCAGAGTTCAGGATCATCCTTGGTTACGTAGCTAGCTGGGTTCTAGCCTGGGCTGTGTGAAATTCTGTCTCAAAACAAGCTGGGCAGGGGTGGCACAAGGCTTTAATCCCAGCACTTAGGAGGCAGAGGTTGGCAGATCTCTGTGAGTTCGAGGCTAACCTGACCTACAGAGCAAGTTCCAGGGCACCCAAAGCTACAGAGAAACCCTTCTTGAAAAACAAAAATCCAGATGGAGATCACCTCTTTGGTGACAAGGGGACCTTGAGATGGCAGGTGTCCTATCCCTTCGTCAAACATGCGCTGGAAATTTCTAGAAGGGTGGCTGCCCCAGCCTGTTGCCTGGTTCAGGTGGGGGAGAAGTCCCTCAGGACCCCAGGACTCCCAGGACTGGAGCAGGCTGGGAACTGGCCTCCGTGGTCTTTTTTTTTTTTTTTTTTTAAAGATTTATTGTGTATACACACACCAGAAGAGGGCACCAGATCTCATTACAGATGGTTGTGAGCCACCATGTGGTTGCTGGGAATTGAACTCAGGACCTTTGGAAAAGCAGCCAGTGCTTGTAACCTCTGAGCCATCTCTCCAGCCCCATGGGCTCCGTGGGTTTACCGCTCTCCTCTCTGTTTTTGGCTCCAGGTCACTGGGATCCCCATGAACTGTTCTGTGAAGTTGCAGCTGAGCCTCTTCATCAAGTCTGTCAAGGGCATTGGGTGAGTAGGTTGGAGTCGCAGCTTCTGAAGGCATCAGGGACCAGGAGGCTCCATGCATTGGCAAATGCAAGGCATGGGACAAGGCAAAAGTCCATCCACTTCTGTCTTCCCTATGACAACGTCTTTGCTCTGGATGGAGACCCAGCCTGCACCCTGACACTCCTTCATTCCCCCTTTCCTAAGATCTCTTCTCCATCAGCCAGATTGGTCAGCCCAAACTGTCTTCCTCTTCTGGAGTAGAATACAAAGATTGCAATAGAATAGTCGCCTGCTTGCATGTCTGTGCACCGCGTATGTGCAGTTCCCACAGAGGCCAGAAGAGGGCGTGGGGTCCCAGGGAACTGGAGTTGCAGACAGTTGTGAGCCACTATGTGGGTGCTAAGAACTGAGAAGACCTGGGTCTTCTGGAAGAGCAGTCAGTACCCTATAAACCATCATTCCCTGGGTTTACTTTAACTTTGTGCACAGACTGACACTGTGAAGGCTCCTGCCACGTTCCACGTTTGCCAGGTAGAGACTTGGTAACAGAGTCCAGCCTTGGAGCTGATCACGCCCAGGGTCACAGACCGAAGGCCTGGGGACCACTTAGAAGGCTGTGATTGAGGAAGAGATGGGCTCTTCCTCAGCACGACCTCCAGGTCTCATACTCAGAACCCAGCTCTGACCTTCTGTTGAGGAAACTGAGGCCAGGAAACCCTGACTCAGCTAGACTCCAGCGCGAGCACACACACGCACGCACTCACGCACACACACCTCCTCTTCATTGCTGGAAAAGCACTCTCTCACTGAGTTATACCGCCAGCCCTCTTTTCAGCTTTTATTTTGACACAGGGTCTCGCTAAATGGCCCAGGCTCCTCTTGAACTCACTCTGTAGCCATCATGGCCTTGAACTTGGACCTGCAGCCCTAGATCTGGCTCACCCAGGCTCTTGAAACTGGAGGCCAAAGTGGGCTGGCTTGAGCTCCTGAGGCCAGCTTCCAAACACTGATCTGTTCCACTGCCTAAAATACTCTTTAGAATCTTCATAGATTTATGGAGAGGTGGCAGGAATGGAGATCTTTGTCCCCTGTCCCCAGCACCCTCAGCATCGTCAGCTTCTGGCCGTAGCTGTCACAATAAGGAACCGAAGTCTAGTGCTGTGTTATTGCTAAACCCTTTCCCCTCAGCTTCAGCTTCAGGGTGCAATCTGCTCAGGCCTGCCGGCTCCTGTGGCTATGACCTGTGTGTGCGTGTGTGTTTCACGCACACTTTCTTCCCTCGAGACAGGGTTTCCCACTGAAGCCCCAGCCAGCCCTGTCTCTACCCCTCTCAGCCCTGGGGTCAGAGGCTCAGAGCCACACACAGCTTTCTATCTGGGTTCCGGGATCTGACCTCAGGCTCATATACTTGAACAGCAAAAGTGTTACCCAGTGCACCATTCTCCAGCCCTGCGAAGGTTTCTCCTCTAGCCTCTGGGGTATGTGAAAGTACTTGCTGGATCTAGACCTGTGTGGTGGGGATCAAGTTCAGCTGTAGACAGCTCTAAACACAGCCACCCAGGCTCCTGTGGGATGAGATTCATTGTTATTTTTTTAATATATTTATTATGGGGGGCACAGGCATATGCTGCAATGCATACGTGGAGGTCAGGACAACTTTTGGAAGTGTGTTCTCTCCTTCCACCTTGTGGGACCTGGGCATGGAACTCAGGTCATCAGGCTTGGCAGGCAACACTGTTACCTGCTGACTCTTGCCACGCCCCTTAATTAATTAATTGATTGATTGATTGATTGATTGATTAGAACCAGGGTTTCATGTAGCCCAGGCTGTTCTTGAACTTGCCTTCGAAGCTCCCGCTACATCTTTCTCTCCCATTTTCTTGTGAGGTGTTGCTGATTGAACAAGGCCTGGCACACAACTAAAGGCTCTACTGAGCAACACAACACCCTTCACCTTCTGTCACTCACCTTGTGTCCTCTTCTCTCTAGGCAAACAGGGAAGATTGAGCCCGTGGTCCTGCCCCTGCTGTGGTTTGAGCAGGTGAGGGCTCTGCGGGGCCGCAGGGAGCCTGGGGGTGGGGCCTGTGTGTGTCGTGTGTGAGGCAGTTGGAGAGAAGTGCAGGCCTGGCTTATTTATTTTATTTCACTTTGATGCTAATGTTAGCTTAACTTCTGGCACCTGAATGTAGTTATTCATATGGAAGTTTAGCCTACATGTATGTATGTGTGTATTCCACATGAAAACCTGGTACCCACAGAGGCCGAAAAGAGCATCAGACCCCTTGGAACAGCAATTGCAGGTGGTTGTGGGCCAGCAAGTGGGTGCTGGGAAAGGAGCCTGGGCTTTCTGGAAGAGCAGCCATTGCTTTTAAACCACCAAGCCATCTCCAGGGTTTGCTAACATCCCCTTCCCCCGCCTCTCATCAGGTTCACTTCTTGTCTGAGGCGGTGCTGGAGATTGGTACCAGGCCAGCTGATCTTTTTCATGACCCTTTAGGTCCTAATTTTAGGTTCTAACTGGTGAAAGAGATGAATCTTGGCGGGGGGCGGGGGGGGGCTTTGGGGTCAGATATACCTTCCGTTGATTGTCCAGTGCCTCATCACATCGGTCTGCGAACAACAAAGGCAGCTGGGAAATGTAGTTCTCCTTGAACTTGAAGCAAACAGGCTCTGGGACTCTTTGGTCTAAGTTTGGGAGGGGCGAGACACAAAGGGAGGGTTCCGGGAGATGCCATGTGCAGCCTGGCCCTCCTCACTTGCTCATCCATCCCTCTGCAGAGCGGGGCCATGGGCGGCAAGCCCCTGAGCACGTTCTACACGCAGCTCGTGCTGATGCCCCAGGTGCTTCACTATGCGCAGTACGTGCTGCTGGGACTGGGCGGCCTCCTGCTGCTGGTGCCCATCATCTACCAGTTGCGCAGCCAGGTAAGTAGGCGGGGTGGCAGGACTGTCTGGTCGGGTTTTTCTCCTGCAGCGGGCTCTCATTCTAGCTCCTCTGGCGTCCTGCTGTGACTCTTCTCTGCCTGTGCTGGAAGGCCCTGGACCCTCCCCGGTGGGTGCTGGGCTGAGAGAAGTACCCCGTCATTTGACCAGCAAGTGGGTACCTCTTGCCTCAAGCTCTGTGGAGTTACCCACTGCAGGTGGAGGTGGGAGGCAGGGTCTGGCCTGGTCAGAGAAGAAATGGAAGACCAAACAAAAAAAGACAGTTTACCCAAGGTAAAAGATAACAAAAGGGAGGGGCCAGAACTGGATGTGAGACGGAAATGGGAGGAGTCACATGTGGGCTCCTGAATTTGAATTTTCTAAGAGAAACAAGTGTATCTAGTTAGAAATTTTGTTTAGCCCAAATATATCAAAATTTGGAGTTAAGGGTTAGCTCAGCAATAGTGCTCTTGTTAGCCAATGCAAGGCCTTGCATTCAGTCCCCAACAGTGACAGAAAAAACTGCAATCACAAGTACTGAAAAGATAAGGAAAGAGGGAGGGAGAGAGGAAGGAAGGAAGGAAGGAAGGAAGGAAGGAAGGAAGGAAGGAAGGAAAGAAGGAAGGAAAGAAGAAAGGAAAGAAGAAAGGAAAGAAGGAAGGAGAGATGGAGAGATGGCTCAGTGGCTGGGTACACTTATTGCTTGCAGAGGCCTGAGGTTTGATTCCCAGCACTTGCAAGATGATTCTATAACTCTCGTTCCGGGAGATGTAACAGGCACGCACACGGTGCATATACAGGCAGGCAAAATACTTGCGCACATAAATAGATATTTAGAAACAGAGAAGGCGTGCAATCAATAAGCTACAAAGGCTCTCTCCGGTCTCTTCCAGATTTAATCTTTGAAATCTGGTGACTATTTCACACCAGGTGTGATGGCTCACACCTGTAATTCCAGCATTTAGGATGGAGGTTAAGGCCGGAGGATTGGAAAATCAAAGCCATCCTTGGCTACATGTAAAGTCTGAGGCCAGCCTGGGCTACATGAAAGCTTGTCACAAAAAAAATAAAAGGAAAAGTGTGGCGAAGACATGGGTGGGGGTGACTTATGTAAGAAAGGAAGCAAATTTGAATGAAAAGTGTAACCCTAGGGCATGCAGCCCCTAAAAGCAGGAAGTAAGGGGTGTGTGTGTGTGTGACTAAAGCCCTAGTTCCCTTCTGATCTTAGGACCAAACATCCACTCGTGGTGAGATTTTTTTTTGAGGCTGTGTCCATAGATCTTGGGGTTACAAAAATGAGCAGAACTTGCCGCTTGAAATTCAGGGCCAAGTCTCTTCACGTGACGTTGATGGTGAGGGCTGTCGTTGTGAAGCCAGGACAGTTGAGGACAGACAGGGTGACGATCAGCTGTGATGGGGGAGGGTCAGTGTCTGCCGGCAGGGGAGGGGTCAATGGCCTCCCACAGGGAGATGTCCTGGGGCCACCGACTTTCTGCTTGGGAGGGGGGGCGACGACTTTCTCTCCTACCCAGTCAGTCGGCTGGTTTTCTTTCTGAAGGTGTGCTTGCTTGCTTGCTTGCTTGCTTGCTGTGGGAAGAACAGGCTGCCAGCACCCCACTTCCCTCTCCGAGCACTGGCGCCCGGGTCTCATGTCATCTCGAAGGGACATCTGGGAGCCTCTCCAGGTTGACTGTAGCCTGGAGTGTCTGATTGACACCATGGGCTGGGCTCCTAGGCAGCTTTTGCTCTTCTCGGCTGCTGCCCAGTGAGAGCTGGGCCAGCTTCTTCCCGTCAACCATTGCAGAAGAGAGAGGGATCCAAAAATAGAAGGCTTCTCACTGCACCTCGGGGTCTGGGGTCCAGGCTGATCGCTCTGCAGGTTTCATTAGAGGCCAAAACAGCAGACCACACCCTACCAACTTTGTGCTTACAAGACTAGGCCTCACGTGTGTGTGTGTGTGTGTGTGTGTGTGTGTCTGTGTGTGTCTGTGTGTGTCTGTGTGTGTGTATGTGTGTCTCGTTTTTTTTTTTTAACTGCATGCTGGATGATAAACAACATACTCACCCCTACATCAATCTTAAGGGGAACACAATTATGTTAACATTTACCCCTGATTAAAAACTCTGTGTACTTGGGGAAGTGGTTAAGTGAGCTTAACCCGCCTCAGGCCCTGGGTTCAAATCCAGCCCATCTCCACCAAGCCAGACCAGAGGAACCCAAGCTCTCTCCACATTTGCCCTACGGCGGCCACCTCCGCCCCTCACTGCCTGTTGGTGGCTCTCCATGCTCTGCTCTGTCCATCTTCCGGGGCAGTTCTCCACGGTGCAGGGTGGAGGACTCTGCTCGCCTCTTCGCTTCTGGGGGAGCCCAGGGTCTCCTTCCCCAGTGACCCGCGCGCGGAATGTAAACGAGCTTGGTTGTCTTCCAGGAGAAATGCTTTTTATTTTGGAGTGCTAGTAAAAAGGGCTCCCAGGATAAGGAGGCCGTTCAGGCCTACTCTGAGTCTCTGATGTCACCAGCTGCCAAGGGCAAGGTTCTGCAAGAAGCCAAGCTGTAGGTGCGTACCAGGTAACCCTCCCCCCCCCCACCTATCTTGCCTGTAGCCAATCGACCTGTTCGACCCTCTCCACCTGTAGATCTGTCTGGGTGTCATCCACATGGAGAGCCACTCTCCCGACATCATCACAGTGGGGCCCGTCTAGCCTCAGTTTCTGGGACCTTCGGTCAGTGACTGTCATTTATGAGGTCCCATGAGAAGATAAAGTTAGTAGACCCAGTTGCTTCTTCGTGCTCCATCCCACGCGGTTGGCTAATGCAGGTCCCTGGGCGTCCTAGAAGCCCAGAGACTCCTGCAGCCCAGAGGGTTTGAAACTGTATTTTTCTGGACCTCAGAGGGTATTTTGGTGTAGAAGCCACACTGGTTCCAGTCTGGAATGAGGGTTTAAGTAATTTAAGCGTGGTTGAGCGCCAGCTGTATACTCGGGCCCAGGCCTGGAATAGGATCTCAGGGTGAGCACACAGGATGTATAAGGCTGCTCAGAACAGTCCAGAGCTGTCTGCTCTGTGCAGTACTGGGGTGGGTGGTCCCCGCGACTCGCCTACCGCCCACGCAGGTATAGCTGGTGGCCTGGCTCACTCAGCAGCCCACCTTGCGGGGATCCGGGGCAGTGCTTCTCCAAGACCTTCAGGACCAAGGGGAGGCCGAGTCCTGCAGGGTGTGTCCCTGCCTGGGAAGTGGCAGGCAGAGCTATGGGCCCTGCAATTTGAGGTTAGCAGAGGTGAGTCGTGTCCCAGAAGAAGCTGCTATTTGAGCCCTTGCCTGCTTGGGTGTGAACACATCCTTAGAGGGAGCTGGGAGGGTGGAGGCCACAGCTCGACGCCTGGGATTCTGGGAGCCAGCTGGCTACTGCCAGCAAAGTCAGCTGTCGGAGAAGAAGATGAAAGAGAGCTCTGGTGGGTGTGTGAGTGTCCTGGTAGATGCCACCTCCCCAGAGGAGGGAGGGCAGGCCCGACTGGGCCTCTGCAGCCCACTGGGTCCCCATATGTCCGTGGAACTGAAGAAGGGTTCTCGTCCAATGGGACTTCCAGGAGGGGTGGAGGGTGAGGTCTTTTATCTGCTGCCTTCCAGCTGCGGCGCCCTCTGCAGGTGATATTTGGTATTGCCAGAGGGCAGGGAAGGCATCCTGAGTGGGAGGTATGGGACTCCCAGGGTGCAAATGCAGGCTCCAAGCAAAGATTAGATAGTCCCTTCAGTCCAGATAGACCACAGCCTTCACCCTGTCCAGACCCCAATAAAACAAATGAAACCGTGGTTTCCTCTTTATTTTCCCAGCCTGGTCCCGTGTTTGTTTGGCTTCAAGATTCCCTTGGGCTATGGAAAGTGATTTGAGTTCCCACTCCAGGGGACACCCCAGCCCTGGCCATGGGCTAGAGAGGGCACTGTCTTCCAAAGACCAGCCTCAGCATGTGGGGTGGACACGTGGGTCCTTGCAAAGGGGGTTACCCCACCTCACTGCCTAGCCAAGTAAGACTTGATGAGGCCCCCACACTTTGCCTTGCACCTGGGTGTGGGGGTGGCCTCTGGGGCGCCTGCTGTTGCTGAAAAAGAAGGAAAATAGGGCCACTGCTAGCCCAAAGGGTATGACTCTTTTTAAAGGGTATGAATAAGGAAAAGGCTTTCCCTCCGGGCCTTACTGTGAGGTGGGGGTTGGCAGGCAGCGTTGGCTTTGTAGTCAGGTGCCGTGAACAGACAAGGGTACAGAGTGGCCTTTGTGGAAGTGCTCTGAACCGCTGTTTCTCATTGGTCTGTCTTCCATTCTCCATTGTCCTCTGTCAAACACAGTGATGGGGGAGGGGAGGGGAAATCTGCCCTGGCTCCCCTGGCTGTCCAGTGCCTTGTGGATTTGTTGCATGTATTTTTCTTGGGAAAGACCAAGCAACAGTCAACTCTGGTTTTACTCTCTGGCAACAAGGGCATGCTGAGTCACTCAGACTGGCTTTGAGCTTGTAAGCAATTCTCTTGCCCCAGTCTCCCAGTACTGAGATTCCAAGCACATACCACTACTATGCCTTGTATCCCCCTTTTATTCCTGGTTCTGTCTGTCTGCCTGCCTGCCTGCCTGCCTGTCTGTCTGTCTGTCTGTGGGTGCTGGAGATTGAAGCCAGAGCCCTTTTACTGAGTGTGTTCCATCTCTGAGTTTCACCCCCAGCACCCCGTTTTTATTTCTGAGTGAGACTTTCTCACATGCTGGGGTGCTGTGGCTTATAGGGGGAGGGGAGACTGGCTTTGGTCCAGGGAGAGGATGCTCCCACACCCACAGCCCTCTCTGTCTGCCCTGTGGTTTCCTTCCATGCTGCAGGGTGCAGCAGGCCTGGGATGTGGGGTGACAGTGCCTCTCTGTCCTAGGGGAGGACGGTCAGGGACAGATACCCAGTGTTTTTATCATTTTCCTAATCTTTCCTGATTGAGTCTTTCAACATCTGTGCCATCTCCCCCTCCTCCGTACTTTTTCCCCTTCCTCCTTCCTATTCTACTGTCCCTTAAGGCCCAGAGGCCACCATCGCAGGGATTTGGTAGGAAGGAGTCTCTCACCTCCATGAACAAGAGCCATTTTTAACAGCTGGTCCTGGCCTGCCGTGTGACTCTATTTTAAACTTGTCTTCCTGTGGACAGACATTTAGGCCATTCCTAGTTTCCCTGGGCAACAGTGCCATACACCCACTCTGGACTCTCCACTGCCCTCCTCACTCTGTCCTGCCAGTCTCTCGGGCCTCAGTTTCCCCAACTCTAAAGGGAAGGAATGAGCCCCAGTGACCCGCAGGACCAAGGCTTCCCCATGTGTAAGAGAGCAGAGTCTCTCAGTTCACGGCAGTTGGCACTGTGATGGGGAGGAGGTCGGTTCTCTGCTGGTGGGATGTGGGGCGGAGGGGACAGGCTAGTGATTCAATCTCTTCTTTCTCCACAGGGTCCCAAAGACACAACGAGCCCCCCAAACCTGATAGCTTGGTCAGACCAGCCACCTGGTCCCTACACCCCGCTTCTTGAGGACTCTCTCAGCGGACAGCCTTCCAGTGCCACAGCCTGAGCCCCTAGATGTCACGGCACACATGTGCACAGACGTGTGCAGAAACACTCAGGGACCAGGGACAGAGTCGCTGCTGAGGCCGCCTGGTGGCTACAGACACTCTCGTCTAAGTGGCTGTGAACCAGGCTGTAGGGACCGCAACTGCCACCGGCCCCTCCTGCCCAGGCCCTCCACTTCATGCTGCCCTGTCTTCCTCCCTCAGGCTGAAAGCCTCCGTCCCCACAGAAGACAGATCTGTCACTCCTAGGGGCTGGGCATACTTTCGCCTCCTGTGCCAAGGCCAGGCAAGCCGTTCCAGATCCCGACGGGTCTACACACACACCCTGGAGCTGTGTCTGGCCCTTTTCCTCCGGTCTCTGCCGTGTCACCTAAACACTGAACTGGCCGCTGCAAGTGGCCAAGGTGGCAGGCCCCTCAGGGTCCTAAGTTTTCAGGTGTGGTGTCAAAGGTAGAGAGGCGTGGACCATCTGCCCTGGCACTTTGTCCCCTGGTATCTGGCCTGGTTGCCTGGTGCACCTCCCTGGACGGTGGGGGACAAGGAGGCTCATTGCCAACATCTGCCCCTTTTTCTACTGGAAGAGGAATTTTATCATCTTTTGGAACTCATGACTGAAGCAATAAACCTTTTCACGAATTCAACACTGCCTTCCATGACTGTCTGCTGGTGAGGGCTGGGGCTCCGGGGTCCAGACCTCTCCACTCATTCAGGTCTTGTTCCCCCTGGTGTCAGGCCAGCACCCACCCCTAGCTACTTTTTCACTTCAAGCCTGATGTGGTACGTGGCTCAGATGCACCAGCGTCAGGCTGGCTGTGTCCTTTCTCTGCCCTTTAGAGCCCCGCAGGTCTTCTACAGTCAGTGCCCAGGGCAGGAGCATCCTCATCACCCACATGGCCCGGGAGGAGCTAGGAAAAGGGTTGGGAGGAAGAGTCTTAAGTTTTGACCCAAGTTCAAGCCGTAATAAGGGGGCCGTTTCCCCCTGGTATCCTTGGTTTAGAATAAAACCACGCTTTTCCCCTAAGGGACTCACTAGGAACTAAGCAAGAAATTCGCACCGAGAACACCGAAAAATGCATCAAGCAGCTCTGATTGCCACAGTCCGCACCCTCTCCCCTTTCCAGAATTAATTTTAGTTTTGGGTGGGGGCCTTTGCCTTGGTGTGGGTGTGCAGGCCGGAGGACCGACAACAGTTGGTTCTTTTCTCACTCTGCGGGGCCTGGGGATCGAACTCAGTTTCTCAGGTTTGGCAGCAAACTCCTTTACCCACTGAACCCTCTCCCTGGCCCCGCACTTCCCCTTCAACTTGCACCGTTCTCTTCCTGCTCCTCTACCTCACGTTAACCCTTCCATGGTACTGCGCAGCATAAACAGCGATATAAGGTGGATATTTTTATTTTTGTTGGCTTTTTTTTTTTAAGACAGGCTCCAGCTTTACAAGGCCAACCAGGACTAGAACTCATCATCCCCCTGCCTCTGTCTCCCAAATGCTGGGGTAGCAGGCATGCCCCACCATATCCAGATTTATGATTTTCTATGACCGGGAATAGCCAACCTTTCTGAGCTTTTCAGGTGGTTGGTCGTGAACTTCTGAGCTCAGGGAATCCTCCATCCTTGTCCTCGGCATGGCTGGGACCAGAGACATGCACCTCTGTGCCCAGCTTCCTGTGTCTTTTCCTGGTCTGCGCCTGCTTCTACTGCACCAGAGAGGGAACTGGAGCACTTGGAGGCAGACATCCCTGCTCAGGGGTCTGGAAGCTCTAGTGGGTTGGGACAAGCTGGTTAGGGTTCTGTGGAGGTTCTTGCCAGCCAGATACTTGCCTTTACCTGGCTTTTACGGGTGTGTGGGAATTCCGGCCTGGCCTGCTGCCTCCTTCCACCTTCAGCTCCTGTTCCCCCAGTGTGCAAGAAGCGTCGTCCCCCCACATTGCATGAACACCTCTAATCTCAGGCCTGGGATGCAGAGGCAGGAGGATCAGGCGTTCAAGGTCATCTTCAGCTACATCATGAGTTCAAGACCTCAAGCCTGTGTTATACATAAGACCCTGTCTTAAGGGGCTGGAGAGATGGCTCAGCGGTTAAGAGCATTGCCTGCTCTTCCAAAGGTCCTGAGTTCACATTCCCAGCAACCACATGGTGGCTTACAACCATCTGTAATGATGTCTGGTGCCCTCTTCTGGCCTACAGGCATACATGCAGACAGAATATTGTATACATAATAAGTAAACAAATTTTTTTTTTTAAAAAAAAAGACTTTGTCTTGATGGTGGCGCACGCCTTTTATCCCAGCACTCGGGAGGCAAAGGCAGGCGGATCTCTTTGAGTTCTAGACCAGCCTGGTCTACAGAGCTAGTTCCAGGACAGGCTCCAAAGCCACAAAGAAACCCTGTCTCAAAAAACAAAAACAAAAACAAAAACAAAAAGAGACCCTGTCTTAAAAGAAGGGGGGGGGGCTGATGGGGTGGTGCACATTTTTTATCCCATCACTGAGGAGACACATAGATCTTTGTGACTTTGAGGCCAGCCTGGTTTACACAGAAAGTTCCAGGCCAGCTAGGACTACATAGTGGGATTCTGTCTCAAAAAAAAAAAAAAAAAAAAAAAGCAAAACTTGGAGTCAGACCCCACTTCCCAGTGCCACCTCCCCATTTATTGTGACCATCTTCTCAGTATGTAACATTTGGCAGTCAGCTAGCTTTGCTTGTTCCAAAACATTCTCAGAAGGACCCACACAGCGGGAGGCCTCTTCCCCTGCCGAGCAGTGTGCAGGGATCAATGCCATCCGTTGTCGGCCATCAGTCATGCAGGGTATTTTTACCCAGTAGGCTGGCACGCCCACTGATCTTTCTCCACATTTATAGAAAGCTGGGGAGTGGAAATAACCTGCTTGCAAAAGCTGGTTGCCCAATCTGCTGCATGCTGGGAACTAGCATGGGAAGGTTCCCCCACAGGGGTGTGAAAGAGGCCTGAGCTCTGGAGACGCCCCACGGCCAGGTGGTCCCTGTTGAGGTCCAGATCTGGGAGATGGTCACTTACAGCGCCCCCTGCTGACTGCTGGGAAAGGATCCTTTTTTGGTTTGTTCCGTGTGTGTGTGTGTGTGTGTGTGTGTGTGTGTGTGTGTGTGTCTGTCTGTCTGTCTGTCTGTCTGTCTACCACACCCAGCTTTCTTAAGGTGCTAAAACTCAAATTCACCAGGCGGTGATGGCGCACGCCTTTAATCCCAGCACTTGGGAGGCTGAGGCAGGCAGATCTCTGTAAGTTTGAGGCCAGCCTGGTCTACAAGAGCAAGTTTCAGAACAGGCTTTAAAGCTACAGAGAAACCCTGTCTCAAAAAAACACAACACAAAACAAAAAAAGACTCAAACTCAGATCCTTGTGTTTGCACTTCACTGACTGAACCATCTCTCCAGCCCCTCCTTTGTTGTTGTCTGTTTGAGACAGGGTCTTGCTGTGTAGCCCAATCCGACCTGAAACCCTAGTCAATCAATCCTGCCTCAACCTCCTCTCCAGGGCTAGGGTTCAGGTGTCTGCTACTACTCCCTATTTCTAAAAGCTTTTGCTTTAAAAATAAAAATAGATAAATAAACAATGTTTGGGTTTTCAAGGCAGGGTCTCTCTGTAGCTTTGGCTTTCCTGGAACCCTCTATGTAGACCAGGCTGTCCTCAAATTCCCAGAGATCCACCTGCCTCTGTCCCCGAATTAAAGGGTGAGATTAAAGGTGTGCGCCACACCTGACTTCAAAAATTAAATGTTTGAAGAGGAAGCCATGTGTCTGTGAGGTTTAGACCTGTCTGGCCGGCAATATTCTGTGGCACCCGTGAGGGTTGACAAGCAGCTCTTATACCTGCAGGCCCTTCAGGGTGGCTCCTGGTTCCTTGGAGGACCTCTGTAGGTCTCACTCATCCTACACTGCCAATCGTGTGTGTGTGTGTGTGTGTGTGTGTGTGTGTGTGTGTGTGTCGCCCCTGGCCATTCTCCTGCCTCATCCGGGCCTCACTTTCTTTTTTTTAATTTTTTTATTTTTTGGTTTTTCGAGACAGGGTTTCTCTGTGGCTTTGGAGCCTGTCCTGGAACTAGCTCTGTAGACCAGGCTGGTCTCGAACTCACAGAGATCCGCCTGCTTCTGCCTCCCGAGTGCTGGGATTAAAGGAGTGTGCCACCACCGCCCGGCCGGGCCTCACTTTCATAATCAACTCTGTCCCAGCCACACTAACTTCTCTGGGAAGCCCCCTGTACTGGCTCTTTATGGCTGTCAACCTGACACAACGTAGAATCAGCTAGAAGCAAGTTTCAGAGAGGGCTTGCAGAGATCCAGCTGGCCCCGGGGGCACAAGTTTGGTATTTGCCTTGACTGTTAACTGAAGTGGGACGTCCCACCCTGAATGTGGGCGGTGCCACCCTGAATGTGGGCGGTACCACCCTGAATGTGGGCGGTGCCATTCCCTCCCTGTGTAAGAGAGAAGCAAGCTAGCTAAGCGTGAGTAAGCAGGCAGAATGGGCGTGTTTGTTTCTCTCTGCGCTTGACTGGATGGGATCGGATGCCTCAACTTCCCCAAAGTGATGGGCGGCGATTTGAAACTGTCACACGTCCCTTCTTCCTCCGTGTTGCTGCTGTCACAGCACTAGAAACTAGGGCACCCCCAGCATGACAACCACGCCCTCGATCTTTCCATCTCAGCACCCTAGAATGCTTTTTTTAAAATATTTATTTATTATGTATACAATATTCTGTCTGTATGTCTGCAGGCCAGAAGAGGGCACCAGGCCTCATGACAGATGGTGTGAGCCACCATGTGGTTGCCAGGAATTGAAAACTCAGGACCTTTGGAAGAGCAGGCAATGCTCTTAACCACTGAGCCATCTCTCCAGCCCCCCTAGAATGCTTTTTACCCCAGATGATGCTAAGTGTTTTGGGACACTTGAGATTTTAACTCTGGTTGCTGAGGTCCCCTCCCCCGCAGCCCTGACCCGGCATGTAGACCCCAAGTATGTGACCCCAGAGCATGTCAGCCTTCTTAGAGGCCAACTGGTTCCGAAAATATCTGCCTAGAGCCTGTTGTGTGTGTGCTTGGCACCAGGGTCCCGGGGTGGGGTGCCAGTGGAGGTACCCACCCGATGCCCGTCTTCTCAGACGGCTTTGCTATCAGAAGCTTACAAGGGGCACGGATAAGTTACACACCTTGGCACCCTGCCCCTTCTTACTCCCCCTTTAAAACAACACACCTGAAGCCGGGTGGTAGCAGTACACACCTTTAATCCCAGCACTCAGGAGGCAGAGGCAGGCGGATCTCTGTGAGTTCGAGACCAGCCTGGTCTACAAGAGCTAGTTCCAGGACAGGCTCCAAAGCTACAGAGAAACCCTGTCTGGAAAAAGAAACAGCCCACTTGAGGCAGAGAGCAGGGAATCTGACACTCAAGGAATAATTTAACTATGTAGCAAGTTAGAGGCCAACCTAGGCTGCATGAGACTCCTGTCAAAGAAACAAACCAAAATGAAGCCAGGCTCACTGATGCCTGCCCGTCACCCCCAGCGTTCAGGAGGCTGAAGCAGGAAGATTAAGAGGCTAACCTGGGCTGCAGAGCGAGGCCCCTGTCTTACAAAACAAGAAATGAATTTTAAAAAAATCAGTGGGCAAATGCTAGAGTCCCTGCAGGAGATGGGGCGGCCACGGAGGTAGTGGAACCTGCTTGGTGGCTCCTGTGTTCAGGCTCTGTCTCTGGAGTATATGAAAGTGTCTGCCTGGCTGCTCCTGGCTCCCATATGTGTTCTACGCCTTCTGTTCTCCAGATAACTATCCAGAAGTCTTTCTGAGATCGTCATCTGCCACAGCTTGTCCTTTTCCCTCCTCCGAAGGCAACCCCTTCTACAGCCATCCTGCACCTACAGAACCAGCTTCTGGGCAATTCCAAGATCGGTCACTAGGGGGCAGACTGCACACATGGGATGCCCAGTGGTGCCTGTAAGAGCCAGGGTCCTCCAGTTCCTGGGATGTGGGAAATCCACAGGATGGCTCAGGGTTTGGTAACCTCGAGCAATTGCACTTTATGTGTGTTCCAGAGCCTTCCATGCCAGAAATACTGCTTTAATAATCTGCAGAATTTGTAAGGGTCTTAACCGTAAGAGGCTTAGGAGCAAGAGGGAGCCCCTAAGCTAGAACCCAGGGCTCACAATAGGGGCTTTGGCCATGGAAACAGGCATCTGTGGTGCTAATCTCTGATCTAGTTACTGGGCCGCCTTGGAGCAATTCCCACATCTCTGAATTTGTCAGTGCCAGCTCATAGAGAGGGGTGACGATCACTGCCATGAAAAACCCTGGCAGCATCTGCGAAGACAGAACAGAAAAATGCACAGTGGTGCAGGCCTGTGACCCCAGGAGGCTGTGGCAGGACAATTTTAAGTTTGAGGCCAACCTGGGCTTCTTAGCAAGGAAATAAGAAAGAAATGGGTTTTCTGGTTGGCCGCCGTGTGCCCCGTGTTCTCCTGTGCAGTGGGATCGTGTTGAGCTGAGTTTCCTAGAAGGAGACAGAGGATTATGACTCAGGGGTATCCCTTGGGAGAAGGATTGGGCTCAGTAGCCAATGGCAGTTGTGCAAGAAAGGCTACAAGCATGCAAGTATAAAAGAATTGGGACAAGAAATAGCTTGGAGCAGCTGCAGTTACAAGGAATGGCCACCAGGGGTCGCTGTGTCTCCAGTCACTGGGGCTCCTGAACCAGAATTCGTCATCCTTAGCCACTCTGGGTTTCTGTGGTAGCTTTAAGGCAGAGGGACATCTACTTCATAAGGCTCTGAACATATTAAAAATAAAAAACAAAAAGTAATAAACTAGGGCTGCATAGAACATACTATTAAATATGTTTACATTTAAAAGGCTCCCACACAGAAGTACTCTGGTGTTGCCATGTCTCATGGACAATGTTTATGGACTTAGTGACAGTTCTTTTAGCCCAGGAAGCCAGGCACTGGCAGAGGACATGAGTACTCATCTTCAAAGTAGACACGGGGGTCAGGCCACACAGCCGTCCTTGGGGTAAGTGGAAACTATGAAATGGCAGATTTGGGGGGAGGGGCTGGAGAAATAGCTCGGCAGTTAAGAGCGCCGGCTGCTCTTGCAGAGGACTGGAGTTCAGGTTCACCATCCACATCAGGTGGCTCGCAACCATCTGTGATTCCAGATCCAGAGGATCTAACGCCTTGTGCGGGCATTGCACTCACGCGTGCACACATTCACACGCACATATGAGGAGCTAGTGCCATCATTCCCCTCATTTTTTCAAGGGGGAAACTGAGGCACCGAGAGATGAGGTCATAGTTCATGGTCTCCAGGCTGGTAAAGAAAGAGGTTTGCACCCCCAGCAGCCTGGTCCAGTTCTTGAGTGCTCCCCACTTGTTCTTCATTGTCCAGTGCCCAGGTCAGCCCACTGTGCTGCTGAGCGGCTCTCGGGACCCTGGAAAGGGTTTCAACCCAAGATTGGAAGCATGGCAGGTGTGAGACAGGAGACCTCAAGAAGCCTGGGGAGAAAGAGAGGGGTCACAGGCCGAGGTCTAGCATAGTGCTTCTCCACCTTCCTCACGCTGAGACCTCTTAACACAGTTCCTTATGTTGTGATGCCCCCATAAAATTATTTTCATTGCTACGTCATAACCGTCATTTTCCCAACTGTTATGAATTGCAATGTAAATAATTTTGGAGACTGAGCTTTGCCAAAGCGGTTGCAACCCACGGGCTGAGAACTGCCAGTCTGGAAGGAGCCCCATTTACCGGGCCAGGCTGCTCTGATAAGATCCCAGGCCCGTCCAGTTCAGACTTGTCCCAGACAGGTGGCAAGTGGTGGGCAGGGCAGGAAGAGTCATGCGTCTAAAATTAGCGCCTGGCTTCCAGAGCCTGTTCGCAGGACAGTGAGACAGCAAGTGTGTGCGTGGGAAGGGTTCCCTAGGATTTGGGGGTTATGTATGCAGCTTTAGAGGAGCTGGAGAGAGGGGTGCTGGGGTGTCTGCAGGTCCTCGCTTTGTGGGTCACAGGCTTGTGTGGAGGAGATAGAGGGGCGTGCAGGAGGCAGGAAGGGCTTGCAGTTGGCCACTGTGCTCATTTCTTTCATCTACCTGTCACCTGCCTCCCCGCTAGGATATGGGACTCCATGTCCAAGCCACCCCTCCCCCACTCCATGTCTCTACAGATGAATAGGCAAGGCCTCGTGTGTAAGCTGGTGGACACAGCACAGTGGCCTCGCTGGTCTCTCTCTGTGTCTGTGGCCACCATCTGTCTTCTGCTGAGCCACAGGAATGTCTTCTGTTTGAGGAGCGGGGACCCAGGGATGACACACAGGCCTCTCTAATTCAGCTTTGTGTAGTTCTTGGCCCTGTGGTCTCAGACTGTGGGCAGCAGCTGTTTGGGGGCAGGACATGGTTTCCCTATGACATCAGCGTTGGCAAGCAAATAGGCAGGGGTGGGAGGCCAGCCCTGTGGCTGGAGGCTGGATGGCGTTGTGTCTCCCCGGGC
Source organism: Microtus ochrogaster (assembly GCF_000317375.1). Taxonomy (NCBI): domain Eukaryota; kingdom Metazoa; phylum Chordata; class Mammalia; order Rodentia; family Cricetidae; genus Microtus; species Microtus ochrogaster. The sequence goes on from NC_022010.1 coordinate 12,331,078, forward strand.
AAGGCTCTGTGACCATATCATGCCCACGTCCAACTCACAGGAAAACCACTTCCTGCCCCACCCACTCCAGGGTCCAGATGAGGGTGGGCGAGAGGGACATTGTATGGACATTACGCTGAGGACAGTTCGAAATGGTTTTCAGATGTGTGAAGGAATGTGGAACAAACCCCATGACCTGGGACAGACCCGGGCAAACTGCCCTGCGATACCACACTTTACCAGCAGATGCCGCTATTGGTCACACGGCAGGGTCCAGGCAACCGGTCTTGCTCAGGGGCAGGACTTGAACCTGGGACTGAAGTAGAGACTCTGAGGCCAAGGGCTTCCACACTGCAGGTATTTACGGAAGGCAGATGGGAAAAGCATGGCTGTCCCAGAAGCTGGCCAGAGAGAGTAGCTGCATGAAGCGTGTGGGTTTCTGGGTAATGGTAGCTCGCTCCTCTCCTGCGGCCCCTACCGCTCAGGGAGGCAGGTGGGTCTCTCTGAGTTCAGGCCTGGGCTACAAATCCTCACTGAATTAATTTCCTGGGAGGAAAAAAAATAAAAATCAATGCCTGTCCCTCGGTGCCAGACATTAAACTCCTTCTCGGGATCGGCGGTGGCGGGCTGTTTTGACAAGGGCGAGAATGGAGACGCCCGGGAGACCGGTGGAAGCCCGGTCGATGCTTCACTTCCTGACACCCGTGCCGCTGAGCGTACTGTCATTGAATCGGGACGCGTAGCCACCCGCTCT
>NC_022010.1:12331914-12332679 GCF_000317375.1 Microtus ochrogaster
CGAGCCCCTCAACGCGCAGCTCGGCGGCTGTGGCAGAGCAGAACCCCAAATGAGCTATTTATGGGCCATCTTTCCACGTCGCTTGCATATTATAATTAAGAGATAATGTCAGTGGAATAGAGTGTTGTCACCCAGGAACGGCCTCCTGCCGCCTCGGAAATGTCACGGCAAAGTCACAGATATATCAAGCGTAAAGCTGACGTTTGTTTTCAGAGCGGGGACACAGATCCTGGGACAGTGATACAGCCCCTGCTTCATTTCCGTCTGGGGAGTGATGGATGCCGATGGATGGCGGGGTCTGAAGGAGGAGGGATCTTGTCCGTGGTGGCGACCAGCTGGGGCTGTGCTCCACAGGGCAAGTGGCGTCCGGCTGCCTTCTGCGTCCTGCTCTCAGCAAAGCCACTCTTGGCTGTGGCCATGTAGGTGGCCTGGGTGCCCTGGCTCCCAACTGGGCAGAGTGTTTTCTGCAGTACAAGAGGCTGCCAGCTGGCAGGGTCCCTCTTCCTGTCACCACGCTGTCTCCAGGGAACTGAACTGCTGCTGGGTGGCTTGTCCTTGGGCAACCTCGGTTTCCTAGTCGCTACTCCAAGCCGCACGGCCTTGGAAGGACAGTGGTGTCTACACTGGGGAGGGGCTGAGGTGTCTACACTGAAGGGGGGCTGAGATGTCCACACTGTAGAGGGGCTGAGGTGTCTACACTGAAGGGGAGCTGAGGTGTCTACACTGTAGAGGGGCTGAGGTGTCTACACTGTAGAGGGGCTGAGG
>NC_022010.1:12333119-12342341 GCF_000317375.1 Microtus ochrogaster
AGGTGTCTACACTGTGGAGGGGCTCAGGTGTCTACACTGGGGAGTAGCTGAGAGTCCATAGGCTTCCAGAGTGGTGTCTGGTGAGACCACTGACCCGGCCGATGTTGCACTGCCCAGCGTCATGGTCAAGTGCACATCTGCTCAGCGCTTCAGCCCTTCACTGGCACAGCCTGTCCCAACCCTGAACGCCAACCGGCTAGCTCAGTCCCCACACGCCCCCTCCAGGCAGGCCTCCCATTTCTGCTGTGACCACGCCCAAGCACCCATGCTGAGTCTCTCCAATAGAATCGAGCCTGGACTCCCCCATTCCCAAGCCCTTGTCTTAAGCCCTCGCCACAGCCCCCGCCCCCCAATTTTTTTTCACTACTGGGAACGGAACCCAGGGCCTCAAGTCTGTCAGGCAAACACTGCCAGTGAGCTACAGCCCTCACCCCGCTTTTCTACCTGAGGGTCCCACAGGGGCCTGGCTAGCAGAGCTCCGGAGCACAAGGTGGCTGCTTTCTGGCTGTGTGTTGGAATAGCGGAGTGAGGGACAGGCAGACAAATGACATTGTGTGGTTCGTATCGGTCTCGAACTGGCAAATGGTGCTGCATGACGGTCGCCCCAAATCCCAGCCATCGAGACATTTGGCTCATGTCTTTGCAGGCCAGTGAGGGAGGCTGGTCCTGACTCGGGTGGGGTCACACACAAATCCTCAGGGTGGTCTGTGACTGACCAACTGCACCCTATTAAGGGGGCTGAGCATTTGCCGGCGAGGGTGTGCTCCATGGTCATGAAGTCCCAAAATGTGAGGACGCTTACCTGCCACCAGAGCCCTGAATGTGCTGTCCGCCAGGGGACAGATAGGCAACAACCTACCCTGGAGATAAAGGGCCAGAGCAGGCATTAAACTGTGACCATTAAGGGCTTCCTGCCACTGAGTCTCCCGTATGGTACTTGCTAATCGGCTGGCTTGTCCAGGGCCTTGCCACGGGTGCCAGGGGACAGCCACGGGTATGGAGCACCCATGCTCACATTTGAGTAAGGAGTATGCCTCTTGTTTGGCTGAGCACCATGTACATACCCAGGCAGGGGCTGCATTCTTGCCCAGTGCAGGCATTGACTGAGTTAGCATGAGGGTGGTCACAGTGGTGACCTGCTGTGGACCCAACTCTTCATTCACAAAATGGTGAGGTTCCTACCCCTCGTTTTAGGGGTACAGTCTGCTCACAGAAATTATAAGTGCTGTATTTGTCTGTCTAGTCCTTAAGAGACCTTGTACAGTCTCTCCCCCTGCAACACAGTGGGCAACATAACACACCCTGATCCCATGCATATATCCTTCTGGGGTGAGAAGCAGGTGACACAGGAAGATCACTGAAGCCCAGCTTGGGCAGGGGGGATATGATGATGAAGGTTGGATTGTTTGGACCACTGAGTGTGGGACCCTTTTGTTATGCAGCACTTTGAGGCTGTAACTAACTGATACAACCTGTGATTGGTAGATGTTATCGATAGCCCCATTTTACACTGAAGAAAGCTATGGCCCAAATCCATGAGAAAAGTGACCAAATGTCAGGTGGAACCCCGCCAGGTTAACAGGGCTTCGGTCCAGGTGAAGCCACATGTCTGTCCCATGGCTGGACACAGAATGGCACCACCCCAAACCCACGCACAGAGAAAGACTTCTCCAAACAAGGCTGTCCACTCAGATTTTAGGGGTGCAGTCTGCATATAGAAGCAATGCTGTGTTTATCTGACCAGCCTGGAAGAGACTGTATGCAGTTTCCACAGGCATCACAGTGCGCGGCGCACACACCCCGGCCTCAGCACTTATCTGAAGGATGAGAAGCCGGTGGAGAGGGAGGTGGATGTCAGCAGCAGCAGGCCTCAGCCCGAGGCACGCCATAGAAGCTTTGTAATCCTCTGCAAAGTCCGCCTGGCCACGCAGCTCCCGGCCTCCCACGCTCTACGCAGCTTGGAAAAGATCATGTGTGATTTATTCCTGGCGCCGGCACCGTGAGGTACTCTGCTGGAACAATGAGTTACGAGGCCATTTATCTTGCTGGCAGCTTCTGATAAAACGGGCGGTCTGGACAGACGGGGCCGTTAACGAACGCGGCAGCTGAGCTGATCATTTAGAGAGCTGGAAACCTTGAAACTGACTTTGATTGAAGGGGTTTGCAACCCAGGCTTGAGGGCCTGGGTCGAGGTGAGACCCCCACCTCTGGGGAGAGCGTGCTGTGGCATTGCGTGGCTTTAGCTGTCCCCAAAGACTTTGTACAATCTAGGTGGCCATTCCCCAGCCTTGCTCCTACTCCTCCAGAGGGATGTGAATTAGTCAGCATCAGTGGGGGTAGACCGTGGTAACAAAGAGGTCCACAGTCTCATGACTAGAAACCCGCAAGGTCACTGTTCCCTTGAGTTCCGCGTGTGCTGTGGTCAGCTGGGGTTGACTTGTACCATGTCCCTCTCTCTGCAAGTCAGACTGAAGGGCATTCCTCTGTCGGCTGCTGGGTGAGCCTGGACAGGGGCTGTGCCTTCTGCAGCTCACTCTCAGATTATGTGTGTGTATGTGTGTGTATCTGTGTATTCACATGTATATGTGTGTATATATGTATTCACATGTGTAAATGTGTGTATATGTTTGTAAGTGTGTGTGTGCATGTGTGTTTATATGTATGAGTGTGTGTATATGTGTATTCACGTGTATATGTATGTACATGTTTATAAGTCTGTGTGTGTGTGTGTGTGTGTGTGTGTATGTGTGTGTGTGTGTAGACCATAAGTCAACACTGATTGTCTGCCTTAGTTTTGGAGTCAGGGGCTCTTACCAAGCCCGGAGCTTGCTGGTTCAGCTAGACTGGCAGTCAGCAGGCGCCAAGGACCCACCTCTCCCTGCCCTACACTGGGACTACAGCTGCCTGGCTGACTCTTTACATGGGTGCAGGGGACCTGAACTTAGGGCCTCGGGGTGGCATGCCTATACGTCTTTACTGCCCGAAAGGTCTCCCCAGCCCTTTGCACATTTCTGTGTGCCCGGAGCTCTGAAGAACAGCTCAACACAAGTATGATGGGCAAATGGTGGCATTGTTCTTTATTTATGTGTGTGTGTGTTTGTGAGTGTGATCACGCACATGTGCATACATGCACTGCTTGGGTGGAACCCAAGGTTTCAAGCTTGCCAGGCAGGCAATCTGCCACCAAGCTAGCCACATCCCTAGCCTGGTGCTTAGATCCTTGTGGGGTTCCCCTCCCCTGACTTCTATTTATAGTCTATGCTGGTCAGGCACATGGCCATGCCTGACTTCTGCTCACGTGGATGTGGGAAGCCCTACCAGGTAGTTATCAACAGCGAAGCAACAGTTCCTAAGAGAAAATGTGAGTTGCCGAGTTACTCCCACTCAGGGCTAATCCACTCCTCTGGTCTTTGTCACATCTCTCTGTCTGCTGGGGACCTCAAGCTTGCTCCTCACCAGAGAGCCAAGTCAGGCATGAAGAATCTAGAACCTGGTGCTTCTCACTCAGCAGTATCCCCAGAATTCTCCTGCCTGGCATGCAGCAAGTATTCGACACTTGTGTGTTGCGACTGTGAAATGGCTCACCTAGCTCTGTGTGCCCTGGAGACCACCAGCTGTGTGATGTTGAGCCAGGGGGTCCCGCTAAAGCGCTCACCGCCTGATGCCTCCCTGGCTCTACACCAGACCCCTCCCACTGCAAACCACTCGGAAGGAAGGGGCATGCGGAAGGTTCTTTACCACCACTGTAATTTCTTCTCTACTCAAAGGTGGCACTCAACCCGTGTCCTGAGTTTTGTTTTTGCTGGGCCGAGATTTGAAGGGTCCAAAAGACGTCTTCTTCGTGTGTGTGTGTGTGTGTGTGTGTGTGTGTGTGTGTGTGTGTGTGTGTTTATCGGCTGCAGGTTCAGCTGCTGTGACGAGCAAACCCTGCACTCTGGTTAGAGCAAACGAAAGTTCATTTCCCTGTGACATGGGATCCCCACCAGGCAGCTAGGCCAGGGACAGTGGGAGATATGCCTCACTATTGTTTGGGGACCTGGGTCCCCCCATGTGGCTCTTCTGTCATCTCTGGGGTGAAGTCATTTCCCATAGAATGGATGCAGCCTCGGGTAGGGGAGGTAAGGGCCAAGGGTTTGTTGTGGAGGAGGTCGCACACAGCAAGGGATGGAGACAGATCTGATTGTGTCTGGGTGCCATCGGGGCTGTGCTTCCCTCCAGTCTCCCCACTTCCCTACCCCTACCATGGCCAACACAGCTGGGCTCCTGAGAAGCTGGAACTGGTTCTGTTTGGATCCAGGGAGTGAGAAAGATTGTCACACCACGGGGATAAAAGGGGCTGGGTGAGCCCCAGGCCTGAGATTCACTTGCCAAACAAGGGCCCTGACCTAGACTCTGTCCCCAAGGCTGCTGGACAGGCTCTTATGGCCTATGGTTCTGATCACAGCCATCCCAGGGACCTCAGAGGATCCGGTGACCAGCAGGGTGCCTGGGATATTTGATGTTGACCCCTAATTGCCCTCCACCTTAGACAACAGGGGTCTGAGGTTGGCGCTTAATCAGTGGGAAAGAAATTCAAACCAGGTCTGGGTTTGTGGCCTGGGTATACACCTAAGACCTTGAGTACCAGCTTTATTGTATGGGGGAACCCAGGGGCTCAGAGAGGTCAAGTCACTGTTCTATAGACACACAGTATGGTCATTCTAAGTAAAACTAAGGTTTGGAATGGCCTGCGTTCTTCTGGCCCCAGGAAAGTGCCGTTGTCCTGTATATCCTTGCTTTGTATGCTTGGAGGGGGTGCACACAAGGTCAGGAGGAGCAACTGGGTGGTGGAGAGTTCTGGATGCCCAAGGAGACCCATATCTGTGAGTATACCATAGCTTACGAGATCTGTCAGGCCTGATCAGCAGAGCTTTCTAGAGAGTTCTAAAAGTCCCTTAGGGGCTTTCATCCATGAATATCTCAGAAACAATGATCATGCTTCCTAAATGGGACCCCTCCCACCCTGGGCTCACTGGAAGCAGTTGCTGAGCTCCTGCAGGTGCCTGCCTGGGACACAGAGAGGGGAGGGGGAGGGGCAGCTGCTCAGTTTAAGTGGGCCAGGGCAGCCTTGGTGTCTCCCCGCAACCCCTTGAGGTTGGTGGTTATAACAATATTATAGGGGCACTTCTATCAGAGAGAGAGAGAGAGAGGGAGAGAGAGAGAGAGAGACCTCTGTCAGATCCATCACCAAGACTCAGTCTGACTTGCATGCGTGTTCCTGTAAATGTCAGTCTGGTGTCACTGTCAAAAAGGAGGAAGTGACGGGCTGGAGAGCTGGCTCAGAGGGTAAGAGCATTGCCTGATCTTCCAAAGGTCCTGAGTTCAATTCCCAGCAACCACATGGTGGCTCACAACCATCCGTAATGGGGTCTGGTGCCCTCTTCTGGCCTTCAGGCATATACACAGACAGAATATTGTATACATAATAAATAAATAAATATTTTAAAAAATGACACTTCAGATTTTAAAAAAAAAAAGGAGGAAGTGATTCCAGGCCTGCCCCCATGCATGGCAGCCTCCAGTCCTCCATCCCAGTGGAACCGCATAGTAGAAACCGTACCCAGTCACACAGAAAGAAGCATGTCTGATGTGTCATTCATTCTTGGGGAGCAGGTAGTGACTTTGGGTTTGGTTTTTTTGTTTTGTTTTGTTTTATTTGTTTTGGTTTTTCGAGACAGGGTTTCTCTGTAGCTTCGGAGCCTGTCCTGGAACTAGCTCTTGTAGACCAGGCTGGCCTCGAACTCACAAAGATCCGCCTGTCTCTGCCTCCCGAGTGCTGGGATTAAAGGTGTGCACCACCATCGCCTGGGCTTCTTCGAGCTCTTGTGTTTCCCATGGCTGTATCTCTCTTGAGACCACTGACTCATGGGGTTGGATCACTCTTCTTTGTCACACTGCCCTGCCCAGCTCTGGTGTTCCAGTGGTCCCTGGAGGCAACATTGCCTCTGGCTGAACCTCATCGGTGTAGGGTAAACACATGGAACTTCAGATGATGCAGGCACACAGAACCCTGCTGGGAAGGCAGAGAACACACAGTTTATTACGCTGCCTCAGGGTCCTCAGATCGGCAGAAGCGTCCCCTGGGGACATGTTAGCAGTGCTCTAGGGCCCTGGGTGACTCTGAATCTGGTATTCCCACAGCCCTCTAGGGTGCTGTGAATACACTAGGCATGAGACTGGGTTCCTGCATTCACACTGAGAACTCACACTAACACACAGGGACAGAAACCTTTCCAGAGAACAAGGGAGTGGTGAGGGGACAGATGGGTAACCAAGGAGGATGCTGGGAGGTGGGAGGTAGAGTTGAATCTCTGTAGTAGGCTCCAGGACAGCCAGGGCTACACAGAAAAACCCTGTCTAAACAAAACAAAACAAAACAAAAAAACCCCACAAGGATAGGGCTGGTATCCCGAAGAGGCCAGTATGAACTCAGCAAGCTCCATTCTTGTTTCTGCATCTCCAGGACGTTCCGGAGTGTCTCACACACACACCCAGAAGACAGCAAGAATAAACATAGGAGATAAAACCAGCTGACACCTCAGCCAGCGTGGCTGTGAGTGCCAAGACACGGAGGGTAGGCAGACGGTGCAAGCTGTCCTCTGACCTCCACACATCCCTCAATCCGTACAAATAAAGTCGTGATAAAAATAGGTTTTAAGAAATGCAAAATAGGAGGAATGAAGGACAGAAGGAAAGTCTGTAGGGACCCCAGGCTCCCCTCCCTGAGCCCCTCCATCCTCAACTGCTCATCAGCACGGTTCTCTGGTGCCCTACAATCTCTGAATCTGGGGTGGGGGGAGGGAGAGGTGTCTGAGATCAGCCAAGCAGACTGCCTGCTGACTCTGCTATTGATGCCCGTTCTACGGATAGGGAAATCGAGTCTAGGGATACTAGGTAACCACTCCCGTTTCTTAAGGAGTGGAGTCCCGAGTCTGGGCCCTCCTGTCCCTGCTCCCTGCAAGGCTGGTACAGAGCCCTCAGGTGTCAGGCTGTCATCCAGCAGGAGCCAAGTTCAAGGCTTCCCATCTCGTGGGCTGTAGTCACATCTGCGGAGGTTCTGGCTGCTGCAGGTTCCTTGTCTAGACGTGCTCAGTGGCATGGTGTGACGGTACCGCCCGTGGCCTCGGGACATTTGTCTCCTCACCCTGCTATGGCCAGTGGCCCCTGGCAGTTATTCACGTGTATCCCACACCTTCATCCTGGTTCCCTCCCAGCAGCTGGCCGGGAGCCTGATACCTTGTAATCCAGACACAAGATCCTCACTCCCCTTTGCGGGACAGGGAGGGCAGAGGCAAGTGGATCTCTGTGAGTTCAAGGCCAGCCTGGACTATAAAGCAAGTTCCAGGACAGCCAGGGCTGTTACACAAAGAAACCTTGTCTGGGGAGGGGCAGGGAAAGGGGGTCAGCATCTAGTGCTTGCTCCGTGCCAACTATGGAGAGCCGTGCCCTGGCTCTTCTCCTGGGCTCTTACAGATGGGAACGGGAAGGCACAGAGAGGTCCAGCAACTGGTCCAAGGTCTACAGCTTAAAAGAAAGGAAGCCAGGCCCAGCCCCTCCTCTAGACTGAATTCTCAAACTGGGGCCAGGTTCTGCTTCCCACGGGTGTCACTGGCCTGGACCACACCAAGAGGAGGCCCTTTAAGGCGTTTTCTGATTTTTTTCATGTTCCTTGGATCAGCCAGCTGGAGCTGGTGGCTCTCATCCACGCCCAGCCTAGGCCAATGAATGTCACAGCTCTGTAGCTCTTGGTGGCTCTGAAAAACAGAAGATTGCATTTCGCCTGCTGGGAAGGGGATGTGGAGCTTGGTCACCCACGTACAATGGAGACTCTATCCAAGCAGGCAAGGGCAGGGCTTTGGGTCATGGTGTCCCTGGCACAGCCACCAGGATCTGGCAGGGCTGACCTGTCTTTCTCCTACTGTGGCTCCACCCTCCCTGTGGGCTAGGAATCCCTTTCGCAAGGGATCACCCTCAAGAAACCTGGAGCCTCTTAGCCCTCCACTGAAGGCTGGGGTCTTGAAAAGAGTCTATCATCCACCTATCCACCCACTCACCCATCTACCTACTACCCACCCATCTGTCTGTCCACCCATCTGTCCATCCACCCATTCATTCATCTACCCATCTATCCGTCCATCTGTCCATCCATCCATCCGTCCATCCATCCCTATACTCTTCCTTTCCACCTTCCTTCCTCATACTTTCCTGAGAATAAACCCAAGATGGAGCTAGGCATGGCAACACATATCTGTAGTCCCTGCCCGCAGGAGGCAGAGGCAGGAGAACTACACATCATGACTCTTAGAAAAACCAAAACCCAAACAAAACAGAAGAAATGGCGATGGTGAGTCCTGCTGGTGCCTGTGCTGGACTGTGACTGTCTGGATCCGAGTAGTGCCAAACTGGAGGACTCCAGGCCCTGACAGGGACATGAGAGAGGAGCAGGCCCTCCCTCCCCACATTCCACAAGACAGTTCCCACACTGCACATGGACACTCTGCATGTGGACACTCTGAGCATGGACACTGCACGTGGACACTCTGTGTGTAGACACTCTGTGTGTGGACACTGATGTAGGTGATTTCATTGGTTAATAAAGAAACTGCCTTGGCCCATTTGATAGGCCAGCCCTTAGGTGGGTGGAGCAGACAGAACAGAATGCTGGGAAGAAAGGAAGTCAGGCAGATGCCATGCCTCTCCTCTCCAAGTCAGACGCGATGAAGCTCCGAACCAAGATGGATGTAGGCTAGAATCTTCCTGGTTAGTCATCACCTCGTGGTGCTACACACATTAATAGAAATGGGTTAATCAAGATGTGAGAGTTAGCCAGTAAGAGGCTGAAACTATTGGGCCAGGCAGTGTTTAAAAGAATACAGTTTCCGTATTGTTATTTCGGGTGTAAAGCTAACCATATGGGAGCCAGGCAGGACGAAAAACAGCCCTTCCTGCAGCTCCTTCTACAGGACACTCTGCCCATGGACACTGCATGGGGACACTCTGTGTGTGAACACTCTGCCCATGGACACTGCAGTGGACACTCTGCATGTGGACACTGTGAATGAATACTCTGCACGCGGACGCCCTGTACTTAGACTCTCTTCACACAGACTCTCTGCACACGGACACCCTGCACACAGACACTCTGCACACGGACACCCTGCACACAGACTCTCTGCACGCGGA
>NC_022010.1:12342901-12350804 GCF_000317375.1 Microtus ochrogaster
TGCGGACACCCTGCACACAGACTCTCTGCACGCGGACACCCTGCACACAGACTCTCTGCGTGCGGACAGTTGGGATGAGTTCTTTGCTTTCTAAATTGCGGGTGAACAGTTGGACTGAGAGAGGCCACCTAGGACTTCCTTCTTTCCATGTGGGGACATGTGTCTTCCTGCTGTCCCCAGACCTCTTCTCTGGGCAGGAGAAATAGTCACTGGGTTCCTGACTTGGCCTCCTCCCATGCAGGAAGTATGGTGAGCTCCAAGTGACCTGGGGACAATGTACTCCTGTGAAGGCCCAGACAGGGGCCTGTTTGAGGTTTTGTGGGTCACAAGGTGTCTTATGTATGTTTGTTGTTGTTGTTGTTGTTTTCTTTTTGGGCTTTGGAGCAGGCTCTCATTGTAGCCCGGGCTGGCCTTGAGCTATCAATCCTCCTGCCTCAGCACTCACCAGGCTGTTTGTTTTGTTTTTATGATCTTTTGATAAGGTAAACAGTCTTAGTTTCCTTTCTGCAGCCTCCTCCTACTCCCTCCTCACAGGCCCCAGGAAGATCTGGCCCTGACTGGGATGCCCAACATTTGATGGTGGCTGTAAGATGGAGTTCATATGTTTGCCCCCCTAGTTCTTTTTTCCTTCCTTCTTCCCTCCCTCCCTCCTTCCCTCCCTCCCTCCCTCCTTCCTTCCTTCCCTCCTTTCCTTCCTTCCTTCCTGTATTTTCTGTGCATTGGCGTTTTGCCTGCATGTATGTCTGTGTGAAGATATCAGATCTTGGAGTTACAGACAGCTGTTTGTAGCTGGAATTTTCTCTGGAACACCAATCAGCTCCCAAATAAAGACACGGAGACTTATTATTAATTATTAATGCTTGACCTTAGCTTAGGTTTGTGTCACTGACTCTTAGAACGTAATTTAACCTGTTTCTCTTCATCTATCTTTTGCCTCCGGGATTTTTACCTTTCTTTCATTCTGAATGTCCTCCTGCTTCCTCTGTGTCTCTCTATCTTGCCCCTGGCATCTCTTTTTCTTTCTTTCCTGAACCTAGATTCTTCCTCCTACTTCCTCTTCCTGCCCAGAAGTCCCACCCATACTATTGGGTGTTCAGCATTTTATTAGACCAGTCAGGTGCCTTAGGCAAGCAAGGTAAAACAGCAACACAGCTTTACATAGTTAAACAAATGCAACATATCTTCGCATAGTTAAACAAATATTCCTCAACAGTTGTGAGCTGCCACGTGGCTGCTGGGAATTAAACCCCGGTCTTCTGGAAGAGCAGTCAGTGCTCTGAGCTGCTGAGCCATCTCTCCAGCCCTCTTGTTTTCTTTCTATTTCTGGGAGGAAATCCTCTGTCCCAGGGTATCCTGGGGTACTGGGAGGGGAAACTCCCATCTGAGGTGTCTCCTTCCTTTGCTGCTTCCCCCACATCACAGCTACTGAGGACGAGGGACTGCTTTGACTCTGTCCATGAGGTATTTGTCTCTTCTACAGAACACAACTGTTGGAAGAAGGAGGGTCTATGTGGTGTGGCGTGGTGTGGCATAGTATGGTGTGGTGTGGTGTGGTGTGGCATGGTGTGGCACGGTACTGGTGTGATGTGGTGTGGTGTGGCGTGGGATGGTATGGTGTGGTATGGTGTGGTGTGGCGTGGCTTGGTGTGGTATGATATGGCGTTGGTATGGTGTGGTGTGGTGTGGTCTGGGGAACTCCGGGGGATCTGATGTCATCCACCTGGAGCCAGAGTACAAATGCGCATGCAGACCTTGGCACAGGGCAGACGTGCCAGTGCCCAGCTGAGTGAGCAATCTGTGGGGCTGGGACCACTCTCAGGCTGTGACTTGAAACACACACCAGGGAGAAGGGAGGTCCCTGTCCTCAGAGGCATGCAAATAAAGCCCCAGACCCCCAGGATCAGCTTGTTGTTGGGGACCCTGTGGCTGAGAGCAGGTCTTCCCCCAATGGGGCCCCAGTTCCCTGGCTATCTCGAGCCTGTCCTGTGGAAGCCAGACCCTTGTACTCCTTGCCTGAGTCCTGAGAGCCAATTCTAGGAGCTGTAGACTATGGTGAGAGCCAGGGTCCTCCCAGATCCCAGACCACCCATGTTTATTTTTGGTTTGGTTTGGTTTTTGTTTGTTTCTTTTTTTCTTCTTTCTTTTGTTTGGCTTTTCAAGACAGGGTTTCTCTGTGTAGCCCTGACTGTCCTAGAATTTGTTCTGTAAACCCCAGTCTGGCCTCAAACTCAGAGATTAGCTCACCTCTGTCTCCTGAGTGCTGGAATCAAAGGTGTGCGTCACTACGCCTGGTTATCACTCGGTTATCTATTCTTAATACAGCATAGAACTGTCTGGGACAGACGGACTACTCACCCATCCATCCATCCACCAACAATCTATTCATCTACCTACCACCCACCAACATATATATATATATATATATATATATATATATATATAAGACTTTTTCATTAATTTTTTTATGTATATGGGTGTTTTGACTGCATATCTGATGCTATGTGCTTGCAGTACCCGTGGAGGTCAGAAGTGGTCATCAGATCCCCTAGGACTGGAGTTACGGATGGTTGTGAGCCACCCTGTAGGTGCTGGGAACTGAACCTGGTCCTCTGCCAGAGCAGCCAATGTTCTTAACTGCTAAGCCATTCCTCCAACCTCCAAGATGTGTGTGTGTGTGTGTGTGTGTGTGTGTGTGTGTGTGTGTATGTGTACATGTGGGTGCAGTACCTATGGGGGCCAGAAGAGGGCACTGGATTCCCTTCAGCTGGGTAACAGGCGATTTTGAGCTGCTCACTATGGGTGTTGGGAAACAAATTCAGGTCCACAGCAAGATCAGTACCCATTCTTTCTCTGTGTGTAACCCTGGCAATCCTGGAACTCACTTTGTAGACAAGACTGGCTTCAGACTCCTGCCTCTGCTTCTCAAGTGCTGGGATTAAAGGCGTGTGCCACCACAGCCCGGCCAGTACCCATTCATAACCTATTTCTCCAGTCCTCTGGGTTTTATTGCTGTTTTGTTTTGGCTTTCAAAGCAGGGGCTGGCCATGTCGCCAAGACTGGCCTCAAACTTGTGATTCCCTCTCTCTGCCTTGCTCCTGGGTGCCAGAATGACAAGGGTGGACCACCTCACCTGGCTCGGAAGGAGGCTATTAGAACCCAGATCACTTCTGAAGTCCTCATCAGAGTTGCTGTCAGAGGTCTGGATAGTCATCGTTACTCCATTTCACTCAGGAGAAACCGAGGCACAAGAAGCATTCAAGGCTCAACGTCAGCTACACGGGTATTTATTTCTGTGTTGATCCACGCCTCCCAGGAGGATGGCAGAGGCTCTCATGTGGGGGTGGACGTGACCCCACCCACAGGAGCCCGTGTGGGGGCCACTGGAGCTGGTATGTTGTGGCCTGAGCACCTGGCCCCTGGGACAGCTCTGTCCTGTCACTGTTGCCTGTGCCTCAGTTTCTCCTTCATGGAACCTAGGCCTTTGGTGACGGTGAGGTAAGTTATGTATCTACCCATGATGCCCTCAGGGGTTGTTTGCAGACTGATTCTAGGACTTCCCATTTCTGCTCAGTCTCCCTCCACGCAGAGAACAGTGCTCCTGGTGGGAGGAGAGACATGAACAGAGGATGCCCCGGGCATGTGGGCTGGGACAGGGTGCAATGCCATCTGGCCACTACAGAGCGCCCATACCTTAGGGGTGAACAGAGGACCAAGGAAGTGTGAAAACAGCAGGTGACAGTCTCTTCTTGTCTCAAGTGGCAGATGCCTAGGTTTACCAGCCCCACAGAAGCCTTGTTGATTGTCTGAGGTGACAGTCAGCACTGGAGATGGGGACAAGCAGGCTGTGTCAGGAGGGGGGGGGGTTTACCCTCCGTCTCCTCCCTCTGTGAAGCTCTCCCCACAGCCTGCAGCTATGGAAAACGCCGAGTCTGCCTTTTCCTGAGCAGGACCCCGGTGACTTATTACAAACTCAGACGAGCCGCTTCCTGCCCTGGGATGACTCAGATGGATTCACTGGGGGAGGGGGGAGGGGGAAGAGGGAGAAAGGGGGAGAGGGGGCGCTGCAGCTGCCATTCTGAATTAATCTGGAAATGCTGGCTCAGGATGTGGCTCTGCGGCACTTCGCCAAGGTCAGGATCTCTCCCCTGTCTCGGGCTTAGGCTAGGCCTTGAGGGGCCTCTATCTGAAAAGTCACACCCCCGGGGGGGGGGGAGCTGTACACCTTTGGAAACTCTCCAGAGGTTCCTCTGTCCCCTTGTTCCAGTAGCAGCAGCTAGAGAGGGCATGGGGGTGGTTTTTCTTCAGTTGTTCAATCAGTAAATTATTCAATCAACAATCTTCCGCGTTCATTCATTCCTAGTGCAGGTGCCAGGCTAGGCACTGCGGCACAAAGCAAAGGCGTTGTCTTCCCTCTCAAAGAATCCAGCCCCACCGGACTGTTTGCAGTTAAACAGAGTGAAACCCTTAAGCCAGTTTAGGCCAGAGGGAATTGGGTGATCAGCTTGTGATTGGAAAAATAAGTCCATGCTTTCAGGTATGGCTTGATCCAGGCACTCCAAACATTTCCTGGGGGCTGGGGAGATGGCCTGTTCAGTAAAACTCCTGCTGCACCAGCATAAGGCCTAGAGTGAAATCCCAGAGTCTACTTAAAAAGCTGAGCATAGGCAGTGATGGTGCACGCCTTTAATCCCAGCACTTGGGAGGCAGAGGGGGTGGATCTCTGTGAGTTCAAGACCAGCCTGGTCCACATTGCCAGTACCAGACCAGCACTTGCACGAAAGTATATACACATGTAAGTCATTACACACACACACACATCATTACACACACACATACACAAGCACACGTAAGTCATTACACATATACATGCACACACATGTAAGTCATTACACACGCACACATACACACACACACCTACGTATTACACACACACATACACACACACACAAGTCATTACACACATATACACGCACACGCGCGCACAGGCTTTTTTCAAGGATTCCTTTGCCCTGCAGTGCAGGACTCCACTGTTTGTGTTTTCCATTGCTGCAGCATGTCTTGCAACCCTGGCAATCACATCTGTTGACATCTTAAGTGGGGACCCCTCCACATCAGACTTGCCATGTCTCCACACCAGTGAGCCTGCCAAAGTCAATCTTCCCTCAGTGCCCATGTCCTGTCCCCAGTGATTCTAGATGGAGCCAGCTTGGGCCACATGCCCAGCTCTGAGACAATCACATGACCATAAGTGCTGTGACTGACCAGGTCTTTGAGTGGATGGAGACCACCCACATACTAGGGCTGGAGGTCCCTGCAGGTAGAGAAGACACTGGACTGTGCTCCAACCAAAGGCGAATGGAGGTGGGGCAGTCAGACACTTCAGTGGGCTTGCAGGAGGGAAGGAGGGCCATGGGGGCCCCCAAGTCCTTCCCTAGCTTCCTGGCTCTGAGCTGTGTGGCCTCTGGTAGATGAGACAACCTCTCTGGTCCTCCTTTTCTCAACAGTAAAAATCAATCAGTAGTCCCAGCCATGCCTCTTCCTGGGCGGGACCATCCTGGAACACTTGTACTGGCTTTGAACTGGTTCTGGCTTGTTTCTGCTGCCCGAAAGCTTAGGAGCCTGGCTGGGCTGGCAGGGCTCCTGCCTTCAGAGTTTGTTCAGAGGCTTGTCTTTATCTGAGTGTGAAATGGAATCTTTGCTGCTGACTCAGACTTCAAAGGATGGGGTGTGACCTTCTGGGCTGGGACCTTCTGGGTTGGGCTTCCCACAGTAGGAAAGCATTGAGGCTGGGCCAAAGAGGCTGGCTTCTCCCTGCAGCTTGGCTTGGCAAAGGCCAGGCACCCTTCCTGCACCGGAAGCTTCTATCAGAGCTGGCTGTTGGGAATGGGGGGGGGGTGCTTTGCAATCCCTCCTCCGCCACTTGTCCTCAGCACACCCTCCCATCTTCCCAGAGGCAGCCAGGAGCTGGTGAGGACGCACTTAGACCTCATTTGTTTGTTGAGGACAGAAGTGTGGTGCAAAGAGGGTGTCCGCCATTGCGGGAGCTGTCCTGTGCTCCATCCCCCACCCCGTCCAAGCCCCCCAGATCCTAAGTACTCCCTCTCCCCCTTGGACCCCTGCTCCTGCCTCTACCTCCGAGGGATGGGATGATGAAGGTGCATTATCATCCAACCTCACCCAACTCCAACCGGACTCTCATGCAGATCCAGGGTACCCCTGGATGCCTCTGGTTGCTAAGGTCCCTTGTTGACTACCCTGTCTCGGCCTGCCAAGGTGGCTGGAAGGGCACCAGCTGGTGCTGCTGGGCGGAACAGTGAACAGACTTACTGGTCCTTGCGTAGAGTCTGCCTCCTCCTGCTTCATTTGACTGGGACTTCAAGCCCTCAAGCCATGCAAACTCTGTGGATACGTGTACCACAGACCCGCTAGTATGCCCACACTGGCCCGGCCCATACTTACAGACTTGGCTTGCACATCGGCCTTCCATTGCAGACTTTCGCTGTCCAGTTCATTCTAAAATATGACATTCCCACAAAGGGACACAAGGAAAACACTTTTTCTTAAGCGTTTCTTTACTTGGGTTTTATTTTGTGTTTATTATTGAGTGGTTTTGCCTGCATGTAAGTCTGTGCACCACATGTATGCAGTACCTTCAAAGGACAGAAGAGGGTACTGTATTCCCTTGGAACTGGAGTTATAGATGGTTGTGAGCTGCCCTGTAGGTACTCAGAATTGAGCCTGGGTCCTCCGGAAAGCTGACCAGTACTTCTAATCGTGGAACCATCTCTCCAGCCCCGAGGAGTGAACCTGTTGATCCCCCCAGGATGAGAGAAGTGGACCACTCCCCATGGTGTTGGGCTGAATGACAGAAGCCAGCTGCTGAGCTGAGAAGAGACAGGGTTAGGGTAGAGGCTCAGAAGACCCTAGAGTGTACCATAGTCACCTGGTCTGTCCCCACGACCTCACAGGTCCACTTCCTGCTCTCCCTGTCCTAGCTTCTGCCATGCTTCCTGAACATAAAACAGAGTTCCTGCTTCAGGGTCTTTGTCTTGACTGTGTACACATCCCCAAATCCAGACACGACCCCAGAACACACTGCTGCCTCCCAGCCTTGGCCCAAGTGTTGCTCTTCAAAGAGACCTGAGTAGACCCTTTCCATAATCCTCACACTGTGTGCACATGGGGTACATCTGAACACACCCCAGTTTGGATGAGCCTCAGCTATCACACAGGACTAGGGGAATAGCTTAGAGTAGGCAAGCTGTTATAGTATGTATGAGGTCCTGAGTTCAAACCATAGCCTGTAGGGGGCAGAGAAGAATGAAGGAGGCCAGACAGGGACGGGCATGGCTCCATTGACAAGAATAGTTGTATATAAGCACACAAATCGTCTACTTACAACGCTATCAATAAAGGTCACAACTGCCGGCCACATATGGATAGAGGCCTTGAACTCTGACTTGAATACAGAGAAAAAGAATTTTATGTTTTATCTCATTTTAACGAATTTCAGTCAGAATAAAAGTAAAAGAGTCCACATGTGATGGGTTGGTGTGGAACAATGGTCTGTATTCAGTCAATCATATTTTAAATAAACGCTGATTGCCCAATAGCCAGGCAGGAAGTATAGGTGGAACAATCAGACAGGAAGTAGAGGCAGGTCAATGAGAACAGGAGAATTCTGGGAAGAGGAAAGCCAATTTCTCTCTGCAGTCTTGGCCCAGACACAGAAGCAAGATGTGACTGCCTCACTGAAAAAGGTACTGAGCCATGTGGCTAATGTAGGCAAGAATAAAGGACTAATATAAGTTGTAAGAGTTAATAAAAAGCAGCCGGGCGGTGGTGGCGCACGCCTTTAATCCCAGCACTCGGGAGGCAGAGGCAGGCGGATCTCTGTGAGTTT
>NC_022010.1:12351339-12352039 GCF_000317375.1 Microtus ochrogaster
TGCACACTTTTGTGCACGCACACACACGAGTATGGAGGCCAGAGGCTGAAATCGGGGCCTACCCACATGACTCTGCACCATTTGTTCATCTCGTGGGAAGACCAGAGGACAGCTCTAGGATTTCATGCTTCTCCCCCATCACGTGATTCCCAAAGCTGGAACACAAGCTGTCAGACTCTTCAACGAGAGGCTTCACCCAGAGAGCCATCAATCGTTATTGTTTTGAGACAGGGTCTCACTGGCCCTGGGACTCACCTACTCAGCTAGGCTGGCTGACCAATGAGCTGCTGGGAGTTGAGTCCACAGCCTCCCTACCACTGGCTGTATATATAGTCCTGTAAACATCCGATGATACTGGTCTCCTAGGGGCTGTGGGCCCTGGGCCCTGGGATGTCTGTTATAGGGATTGGCCATGGGCAGCTTTCATGTACAGACTCCAAACACTTGTGAATGCCTTAGGGTATTTTTTTTTTTTTGGTTTTTCGAGACAGGGTTTCTCTGTGGCTTTGGAGCCTGTCCTGGAACTAGCTCTTGTAGACCAGGCTGGCCTCGAACTCACAAGATCCGCCTGCCTCTGCCTCTGTTTGTCTGTATGCTTGCTGGTCAGAAGAGGGCACCAGATCTCATTATACAGATGGCTGTGAGCCACCATGTGGTTGCTGGGAATTGAACTCAGGACCTCTGGAAGAGCAGGCAGTGC
>NC_022010.1:12352299-12353610 GCF_000317375.1 Microtus ochrogaster
TTTAGTTTTTCGAGACAGGGTTTCTCTGTGTCTTTGGAGCCTGTCCTGGAACTAGCTCTGTAGACCAGGCTGGTCTCGAATTCACAGAGATCCGCCTGCCTCTGCCTCCCGAGTGCTGGGATTAAAGGCGTGCGCCACCATCGCCCGGCATGTGTGGTTTTTCAAAGCAGGGTTTCTCTGTATAACAGTTCTGACTATCCTGGCACCTGCTTTGTAGACCAGCAGGCCTTGAACTCACAGAGCTCCATCTGCCTCTGCCTCCCAAGTGCTGGGATTAAAGGCATGCACCACCACCGTCCAGCCCTTCCCTGTTTCTTAGTGTGGCAGCTGGTACGCTTTAACCCTGCCCACGGAGGTCTGTGCTATAACTGCTGTGCCCATGGCTCACAGGCAGACCCAGCTGCCGGCCCTTCTCCACACAGCCTGTGTCCTCACAGGATTCCTTATGTGCTAAGCCTGTCATCCATAGAGTCCACAGAAGGTTGTCTACAGCCTGGCCACTAGCTTCCGGCTCTTTACCTCCTCACAGCTGATTGAACGTGTATCTTTCTGCCGGCTGCCTGAGGCCTGGAAGCAGCTGAAGGTCAGACCCATTAGGAGGGACCTGCAGGGTCCTTGCTTAGGAGATGTGATCAACATGGCATGGATGACTGGCTGCCAGCTAGCTTTCCAGGTGCATGTACCACCAACTGGAAGAGGAATCAGCCCAGGATGCTACTGACAGGGTCTGGGCTCCCTGGCTTCCTAAATTTGCTTTAAAAACTATGGTTTGCCACAGTAGAGACAACAGGAAATGGTCACAAGGGCTGTTTTAAAACAGCCAGTTCCATGGCATTGAGCACCTTCCCAGTGATGCTCTGCTGTCCTGCGGGCTGCTTCTAGAACCTTCGTCTTCCCATTCAATGGCCTAAAGCCACAGGTAACCTCAGGGTTCCTGCAGAAGGAGGCTAAGAAAGGGCAATTTGCGAGGCCAGAAGTAGCCCAGGGTGGATCAGAACCTGGAGGCTGGACTGGAGAGATGGCTCAGTGGTTAAGAGCACTGGTTGCTCTTCCAGAGGACCTGGGGTCATGACTATGTGAACTCCAGTTCTGGGAGATCTGATGCCCTCTTCTGGCCACCTAAGGCACTACATACATGTAGTATACATACACACATGCAGACAAACATTCGTACACACAAAATAAGAACAAAAGCTGGGCGATGGTGGCGCACGCCTTTAATCTCAGCACTCGGGAGGCAGAGGCAGGCGGATCTCTGTGAGTTCGAGACCAGCCTGGTCTACAGAGCTAGTTCCAGGACAGGCTCCAAAG
>NC_022010.1:12353710-12355504 GCF_000317375.1 Microtus ochrogaster
ATAAATAAAATAAAATAAAAATAAAAACAAAAATCTTAAGAGAAGCTAGAAGTCTCAGGTGGGCAGTTCCTGGAGGGTACACTAAAGGTGCTGGGCTGTCAGTGAGGGAGATACGGACATCCCTGGGCCACAAGAGAAATTCTAGAAGCCCAAGAGAGTCCAGAGCCTCTCTCCCATCTTCTATTGGGGCTTCTAAGGCCCAAAGGGAGCCAGAGGCAAGAGTAATAGTGACAGCCAAGGGCGTCAGGCTTGGGGTGGCTGGCAGAGGGGTTGGGGCTGCAGCCCAAATCCATTTTTGGTTCCTTTTCTTTTTTTTCTTTCTTTTTTGCTTGTTTGTTTTTTGTTTGGGGGGTTTGGGTTTTGTTTGTTTTGTTGAGACAGAGTTTCTCGGTGTACAGCTCTGGCTGTCCTGGAACTCACTCTGTAGACCAGGCTGGCCTTGAACCCATAGAGATCCTTCTGCCTCTGCCTCCCAAGTGCTGAGGTTAAAGGTGTGCCCCACCACCACCCAGCATGGATCCTTTTCTCCTGGCATCAGCCCTGGTTTCCATAGGGTCAGGGTGAATCTGGCTACCTTCCCAGCTTGAAGGCGCTGACCCCAACTCTAGGATCATTTTCCAGGGGCCAAAACCAGACAGCTCTCTGCTCTCCCTCCATCTGGCCAGGTTTAAGGTGGCTGATCAGTACTGGTTGGGGCCTTTGCAGAGGGACTGACATGCTCAGGGATTTTTTTTTTTTAGGCTCAACAGGAATGCTGAGCAAGCAGCAGATGGCCAACAGTAAGCTATCTTCTGTCTCTGGTCTGCGTCAGCGCTATGTCTACACTCAGAGAGGCAGCGCGCCTGTGCCAAGGAGGACCCTGAGGATTGGTCCTGCTGAGCTGCCATACAACACAAGGCTTCATGAGTCAGACTTCTGACTTTAACCTGAGACAAGTTCTTGTCTATAAAACGGGGCGATCATGGTCCTTGGTCTTTGAGGTTCTCCTAGGTAGGGTGAGAGCCCCCTGTGTGTAGACTCAGTGGGTGCAAGGGCCTCTTAGGGTGGCAGGGATGGAATTACTAGACTTTGCTGAAGCCTCTCTATGAGGTATCGAAGCCAGGACAGTTCGAGGGCTGCCAAGTCTGGGAACCTCTGGGGGACAGTGCCATGGCCCCAACTCTAGGACATCCAATGTGGCTGCTCGGAGATGGATCTGCCCCCAACAGGCTCATGTGTCTGAACTCTTGCCCCCTAGTTGGGGTGCTATTGTGAGAAACTGTGGCACCTGGGGGACCCGCGGCCTAGCCGGCAGCAGCGGCTCTCTGTGGACAGGCCTTGGTTAAGTTCCCTTCTGGTTCTGGCCAGAACGGTCTCTGTCCTGATTCATCAAGGTGTGAGAAGCTGTATACACTCCCACCACCACAGACAAAGCCACTTACCCTGGCAATCCCCTCCGCTACCTGCCATGTACCCCAAATCTTCCCCCTCCCTTTCCTCCCCAGCTGTAGTCTAAGCAGCACATGTTTTCACACTCATCTTGACCTCAGTCAGGAAAGGGTAGGTTTTGCTTCAGTAACAAATGACCTCCAAATCCCAGGTTACCGTATGCTGACCATGATGTTCTTCTTAAAAAATAATAAAAGGGGGCAGGGGGTGTTCTTCTTGAACACGGGGCACAGGACAGACACGCACGGCGGAACAAACACAGACACGACACGGCGGCTCCCACGTGGGTCCACTTTAATGGGGGAGGGAAACACAAAAGGACGAAGGATGTGGGACACACGAGGAAAGGGCAGGACGAGAGGGGAG
>NC_022010.1:12358299-12377208 GCF_000317375.1 Microtus ochrogaster
CGAAGGATGTGGGACACACGAGGAAAGGGCAGGACGAGAGGGGAGAGGGGGGGGAGAGGAGAGAGAGAAAGAGAGAGAGAGAGAGCCTCGTGTGGCCCTGCCTTTTAAACGGGGAGCGCAGAGGTGCGCACAGGTATCCGTAGTCCAGGGGGAGCATGGGAGTTGTAGTTTTCCAAAAGAACAACACATGATACATTTGCAGGCCAGTGGGCCCAGCAGAAAGCTGGGCTCTTGATGGACAGTGAGCCGTGACGTGACAAGAGCTAAGGACACGATGGGCAAGACATAATTGTGAGGATGGGGGTTCAGATCCCTGGTACCCAGGTAAAAGCCTGCCGTGTGTGCTGACTACCCACCTGGAATCTCAGCACACAGAGGAAGAGCCCAGGGATGCCCCTAGAGCAAGCAACTAGTTAGACTAGCTTGGAATCAGTGAGCTCTGGGTTCAACTTAGAGACCCTGTGTCAAGA
This sequence comes from Microtus ochrogaster, assembly GCF_000317375.1. Lineage (NCBI taxonomy): Eukaryota > Metazoa > Chordata > Mammalia > Rodentia > Cricetidae > Microtus > Microtus ochrogaster. The sequence goes on from NC_022010.1 coordinate 12,358,770, forward strand.
CATAGGGTAGTAGTGATACAGTAGTAGTGAGAAAGCCACCAATGTCAGCCTCTGGCTGTCATGTGCTAACACCCATGCACAATCCCACACTCAAGGGACTTAAACCTAAGTAAATCTCTCTCTCTCTCTCTCTCTCTCTCTCTCTCTCTCTCTCTCTCTCACACACACACACACACACACACACACACACACACACACACACACCTTGCTATGTAGCTCAGGCTAGCCTCAAGCCTACAACTTCCCTGCCTTAGCCCCCCAAATGCTAGGCTATAGGCATGAACTGCCCCACCCAGTTTATCAGTCCTTCTCAGAATGGCATTACTTCTGTCAGTGATTCACTTCCCAGAGACTCAGAACGGGGTGGCTTGCACCAACACCTCTACAAACTGTTACCCTCATCTGCTGTGGGATGAAGGAGGCCCAGAGAAGCTGCTTACCTTGCTTAAGGACACAGAGCAAAGACATCTCCCTAGGTCCTCAAGAAACCCTTTACTTGCTGAGTATGGTGGCACACACCTTTAAACCAGGGTTTGGGAAGCAGAAGCAGGTGGATCTCTGTGAGTCTGAGGCTAGTCTGGTGTGTATAGCAAGTTCCAGGTCAGCCAGGGTTACATAGTGAGACCCTGTCTCCAAATGAAATAGCCTTAATCTTTTCTTTTCCTCTAGATACATCTCTTATTCTGGGACACACACACACACACACACACACACACACAAATGCCTGCATGCATGCGTGCACAATGCACCACCCTGCTTGCACACAGGATGGTAATTTGGCGCAGGATGGGGCTGGGGGCCCTCCTTACTCCCTCTTAGGGACTGAGATCTCTGTGGCTTCCTGTCCCGTGTCATGATTCATGGCTTGTCTAAGGTGCCCGCCGCAGCGTGAGCTCATCCCAATCCTGCCTATTGTCTGAGCCACTCCAGGAGACGCATCCGAGGCTGGGGATCACAGCGGCTGATTTATGACGCCAGCCTCCCCACAGCGTGAGGCAGAGGCAGTTAGAGGTTCACTGAGCTCCGAGAAAGATCCGGTTGGCTTGCTTAATCCCCAGAGGAGACGGAGCCTGCGGCGAGCCGAGATGAGCAGAGGTTCTGAATTCTCCAGGCAGACAGCGCATCCTGTTTCCTGCAGAGAAGTCCCAGGAGGGAACTGAACGCTGCGGGGTGGCAGATGGCTCATGGCATCTTGAACTTGCCACTGCTGGAGATTGGCCTCGGGCCCACTTCTTGCAACTTCCATCTCTCTGCCAAGCTGAACCATCTGGCCGTGCTGGACTAAGTACTCAGGGTCAGCCCTGGCTGCTTCTTTCCCAGCCTGTCCTCCAACCGATCCACTAAATTACAGCCACCTTCATTGCCTAGACCCACGCAGTCATCCAGTTCTCTGGGCTTCCAGTGGCCACACCTCTCCCACCAGCTCCATTTCTCACGCAGCAGCCTGTTAAATCTGTTAAGACCTATAGCATGGTAGTCTCTGCTCTAAAACCTCCCCTGTCTCCCGCCTTCCTCAGAGCAAAGACCCTGGATGCTCTCCCCTCACACCGGTGACCCCCTCCCCTCCCCTCATACTTTGCTGTTGTTCACATCTGCCTCCTGATCCCGCCAGGGTTTTTAAAGGGCAGCCAGGCCTCTGGGCCTTCGCTTAGGCCACTCCACATCCCAAACTGCTCATGGCTGGAGTTCACCTCTTTCAGCTCTCCTGGCCTGAACCTTCCTGCTGCTTGCTTGAAAGCCTCTGGGTGTCCCTCTGTGCCCTGCCCCCACCCTGCAGTTTTCCAGTCTTGCTTCTGACTATGGTCTGTCACCAGAACAAGACCAGCACACAAGAGGTCTCTCTGATTCTCTACCTAATGTGTACATTTGCGCCTACGGTTTGCCAGGCACTTAAGGGTGGGGGGTAAGACTTGGGTTCCAGTAGAAACCAGGCTCAAGGTCCATACAGTTAAGCCCTGGGCTCGGGAACGCAGCCAGTCTCCTCCCCACACCTCCCCAGTGTGGCCTCCTATATGACCAAGGCTGGGATCCGGGAAGACGACCAGGGATGCGGTGTGGTTTCCAACTGGCTCAAAGTCTGCTCCAGGGCCAGGTGCTGTACGATGCTGGGTCAGTTTCCCAACTTCTTTGAGCCTCGTGCAGCACAGGATTGTCATGGATGATCATGAGGCCAGGTGGGGCACATATCCCATTCCAAAGTCTCCCCCAGTCCAGGGAGGAGAGGAGTCCCAGCACAGAAACACAGACCTGGGAATGCACTCCTGGCTCACTTGACAAGTCAAGGGGTGTCACGTTCTGTGGCTATAGAGCAGCCATCGTCTTTGATTTTGGGGGAGCAGAGACTCTAAGGTCTAGTTACTGTCACAAGCCCTGCCATCAGGGAGGCGGTGTTGCCTCTGTGCCCAAGGACAGTAACTGCAGTGACTGAGTTGAGGCTCAGCCTCTGTCCCCTGGCCTTCCTGCTCCCTAGCCTTCTTCCTCCTTGAGCAAGCCTCTGGCCACAGGGCCTTTGCACCTGTTGGACTTGGTCATGTCTCCCCCATACACAGCCCTCCACCCTGACCCACATCCTGGGCCCCTTGGTATCCTCCCTCTCCCTGGGCTCGGCTGACGCCTCTGCTGTGGGTCCCCATGCTCTGAAAAAGGAAATCTATTTAAGACATGAAGAGACGGGGGAGAGAAGGGAGTTGTAGCACATGCTCTGACATGGAGACTCAGCTGAGAAGCAGCCAGCCCCCAGATGGCAAGAGGCCCCGTGGGAGGCAGTTGCAGCTGTCACATGCACAGATGGGAGGCGGGACACTGGGTGCCAGGGCTGAGGGAGGGGTGGAGCTCAGGGGGGAGCAGAGCTGCTGTTGAGGGAGATGAAAACCTTCTGGGAGGGGGTGGTAGGGATGACTTCACAGAACAATGGCTGCACCGTAAACATCACACACAAGCTCACATACACATGCACACACAGTTGCACACCCACAAAGATACACAGACATATACAAATACATACACATTGAACACACATGCATATGTGCACACACATAAACATACATATATATGCACCCATGCATACACAAACACTCCAGACAACCTGGATTGTGATGGCCAGACCCTAGTGCAGAGGGCAAACTCTAGTGAAGGAGAGGAGCAGCCTAGGACACAAGCCTGCCTTGGGAAGCCCTTCTCTCTGGCCCTGCCTCTGGAGCTGTGGGTCTGCCAGAGACTGTGGTATTTTTTTCTGGTGCTGAGGATGAAAACTACGGTCTTATACTAAGCAGGAGCCCTACCGCTGACCTATGGCCCACTCTTTTATTTTTTATTTTATGTGTATGGGTTTTGCCTGAATGTATGTCTGCGGCATGTGCATGCGGTTCCCACAGGGGCCAGAAGAGGGCGTCTGACCCCTTGGAACTAGAGTTGCTGCTAGTGTGGGCCACCATGTGGATGCTGAGAATCAAGCCTGGGTCTCTGAAAGAGCAGACAGCGTTCCTCATCGCTGAGCCACCTCTCCAGCACCCAGCTCTTTTACTATCTATTTTAAGGCAAGGACCTCACTGAGCTGCTCAGGCTGCCTTGAACCCATCCTATAGCCCAGACAGGATCTCAAGTGCAAAAATGTTGGCTTACATCACCAGGCCTGGCCCTGGCTGTTTATTCCTTATTGCATGTGTATGACGTGCATACAGGGGCGGGGTTGCATGCATGCGCAGCAATCACAGCAATCACCTGGAGGTCAGAGGATAACTTTGTGGAGTAGATTCTCTCCTTCCACCTCTTCATGGGTTCCAGGGATTAAAGCCAGGTTGCCAGGCTCACACAGCAAGAGGTTCTACCCAGTCCCCGACCACTGTGATTTATTTTTAACTTATTATGTATATTGGGGTTTTTGCCTGCATGTATGGTCTGTGTAAGATTACCAGATCCCCTGAAACTGGAGTTATAGACAGTTGTGAGCTGTCATGTGGGTGCTGGGAATTGAACCTAACTGCTGAGCCATCTCTTCAGGTCCCCACACCTACCCCCAGCTGTGATTTCTAAAGCGTGCTACAGCGAATCTGGGAAGTGTTGATAGCTGCTACTATCTCGTGGGGAGGCTGGAAACATGGGGCTGTACTTAAGAGCTCTTCCAGAGGACCTGAGTTCAGTTCCCAGTAATCTTATTGGACTCCAGCTACAGGGGACGTTATTCATTTGAGCTCCATGGGCTTTTGCATACACACACGCACGCGTGTGCGCGTGCGCACACACACACACACACATTTCCTTAAATTTTGCCAGATTCCTTGAAATTTTTTAAATTTATATTTATAGATTTATTTATTATGTATTATGTTGTTCCACCTGCTTGTATCCCTGCAGGCCAGAAGAGGGCACCAGATCTCATTATACATGATTGTGAGCCACCATGTGGTTGTTGGGAATTGAGCTCAGAACCTTTGGAAGAACAGGCAGTGCTTTTAATCCCTAAGCCATCTCTCGAGCCCCTTAAATTTTTAATTTGGAAAAAACCTAGTGCTCCAGAGAAATCACCAAACCCACCCACATTCTTTTGGGTGAGGATGGAGACGGGGGCGGGGGGTGAACCCATGGAACCTAGGCCTTCCCCGACCTCCCTGTGTCTCCTCTGCACTGGCTTAACATCTGTGGTGGCTCTCTGTGGCCTGGCTCTTGTTGGCCCAGCCTGGCATAGTCTGGCTCACCATGACTAGGCTCTGGGCCACTACCAGGGGGCACCGCAGCTGCCCAGAGGAGATCCGGTCTGGGAGCAAACGGCAGGAGAGTCAGGCCTACACTTTCACCCCAGATGCACTTCATGCTTTTAACACTCTCCATCACCTGTCCCTGCTGGACTCTGACTTGAAGGGTCACTTGCCAGCTCCTTGGCCAGAAGGCCATTACCTTGTTGAGCAGGCTCTGTTTAGCCAGCATCTGCCTATTACCAGCCTTGAGCTGGGGTCATCTGGGCTGCTGTGTGGTAGCAACTCAAAGCAAGCCAACCCTTGTGTTCTCGCTAAGCTAGTAATAGCCGTACATACTGGTTTGTTTCTCATGATATGGAGATTATGGAATACACAATATAAAAGTGGTCACGTCTGTCCCTCATTTTCCCCATCAGGAAGACCCTGCTTAGAAACCAACTCTACATAGAAGGAAACAATAGAATAGGACATATCCCCCTAAAAAGGCCAGTTCCCATGGATCGTGGGTGCTTAGATCCAGCAAGACCTGAAGCTAGCCATTCCTTGCTGGTTCCCAATACTGAGAAAGCAAGTGTTTGGCTGGGAATAGAGCTGGGAACCCATGTTCCTGGGAGTCTCCCCTGGTCCCCCAACCCCTCCACTTCTAAAGGCCCAGCCCAGGACCTCAGAATAAACAGCTCTCTGTAGGCCTGGAGCCCTGGCTCACTGGGGCTCCTCACTGGTCCCCACCTGCAGGCTGTGCTATTGACTGCCGAGCTGTGATGTGTATTTAACAATGGCTCAGAATCAAATTAATTCAGATTGGTTAATAAACTGCAACCTCCATCTTCCTCTTGGGCAGCTGAATCCGTGCCTGTTGCTTTCATTTGTTGCCGTTGTGGTCCTTAAACACTGATGAAATTATGAGAAGGTTACTAGTGAAATTATCCAGATTTGATTAGGTTTGAATGTATTAATACAGCTCTTTCCTGCTGTCTCTGGAGGAGGGCGATGGGGCGAGGCAGAGGGGTGGAGTCTGGAAAGGGAGGGGCACGGCAGAGGGCCTGTGACGGGGGCAGAGCATTGGGAGCGAAGGGAGCCACCCAGAGCCCAGGTTCACCTTGTCACTTCAGACAAGGTAAAGTCTGCATCGATTGAGTGCCGACAGCATGCACGGCCCTGGTTGTCAAAGTTCTTATTGAGTCTACAGGGCCAGGCTGGGACAGGGGTTATAGGAGGAAGTCATGTCCCAGTTCAGCTCCAGGTAGTGCTTGAACGTTCCTGTAAACCCGGTTTGGCCGGAAGGAGGGGCTCCTATGCGAATTAGTTGGATTAGTTTGACTTTTGATGGTGAATTGGGCTGTCCCTGTGAGAGAGGCCCATCTCCAAGCCGCCTAGGGAGTTGGTAAATGGATGGCCTAAGGCCAGGCAGAAGACAGAGGCCCAGTCAAAACCGAGCCTGGGGCCAGCCAAGGGACATTGGTAGCTGAGGAGGCTCCCCTCCCTGCTTAGGTCATTCTGTGGCTGCAAAGGCCTCACTCTGGAACATGTGACCTTGCCCTAACATTCCTGAGCGGCTGAGGGATCCACAGGGGCCTCTCTTCAGAACTCAGCATTGAGCTAGGCTAGAACTGAGCCCGGATGGGTGCTTCAGATGGTTCCCCACCATGGCCAGTCAGAGTGTAGGGTGGGGACTCCAGTGCTCCCAAGGACTCCTGAGTTCCAGCATTTGTGACCACCCAAAGAATGGCACACAAGTGACCCCGGATCTTTGCCACTTGGGACCCCACTCAGATCTACTTGGGTCGGCAGGGTCAGCAGCCAGACAATCCCCCCTATTGTCTGGCGTGGAGGGTGCCCCAGTCCCCATGGGTCAGGTCTCTGTTAGGATGGACCACACATGGCCATTCTGGAGGGCTAAAGTGATTTCCTTCCTCAAACCCTGCTGCTCCCACCCCCACCCTGACTGAGAAGCCAGAGAAATCAGAAATAAACCTGCGTTGTTACTTTTTTTTTCTCCAAAACTACTGAGAAATTTTTTCTTTTCTTTTTTTCCGAGACAGGGTTTCTCTGTGTAGATTTTGAAGCCTGACCTGGAACTTGCTCTATAGACCATGCTGGTCTCAAACTCACAGAGATCCGCCTGCCTCTGCCTCCCGAGCACTGGGATTAAAGACGTGCAACGACCAGGATTTTGCTTTTAAAATTAAACCCAGTGGTAGTGCCACACCCACGGAGCTAAGGCCTGCAGTCTCGACCCTAGCCTGAGGAAATGGCTCCTGAGGAAGGATTCACCTTGAAGGGCCCGCTAGGGCTACCCAGTGAGACTAAAAAGGAGAATAGAAGAGGTTCACCATAATGGTTTAACAGGCAATGATGGCACCTGCTGAACTGAGCCAACCCGGTGACCTGAGTTCAATTCCTGGAGTCCACAGAAAGGGGTAGAGAAAACCAGCTCCATAAAGTTGTTTTCTGACCTCCAGACACACACAGTTCAGGGCGGGGAACATTGTCACATTGCTGTCTTGTGGGAGGTTATAATCCCGCCTCTCCGAAGCCACCTGTCAACCCCTTTCCACTCTGCACAATCTGGGGGACCCCTGAGAGCTATACTGCAGGTATAGCCCCCCCCAGTACGCTGTTGGGGACTAGATGGGACAGAGAAAGACACTGAGTATTTATCCCTGAATCCCCTGGGTCTGCTGGCTGGCGGGGTCCGTGTGACAAAGACTGGAGTCCTTGATCTGGCCTATCTGCTGCAGTGCCCAGCCCCGAAGCTGGCTTGGAACCCGGGATCCTCCTGCCTCAGCTGAACAGCGAGGCAGACAGGACAGATCTCTGATCATCTCCCAGTCGTCCCCTATCGTGGATGAGGCCATGTTAAATAGTAGCTGAGTGGCTAGGCTAGGCAAGGTGGCACACACCTTTAACCAGCACTTGAAGGCTAGAGACACGCATACTTCTGGGAGTTTAAAGCTAGCCTGTCTACAAAGTGAGTTCCAGGACAGCCAGGGTTGTGTAGAAAGAACTTGTTTCATTGCTGAGTGAGTAGTTCTCTCAGCATCAGGACTGTCTGGGGATCGCTTGTGAGCTGCTAGGGCCTCTCATCCTGTGACGGCCACTTCCTGTCCCCTGCTCATCTCTGCTTTGGGGTGGCTGCAGGGCAGGAGTCCTTAGGGTGGCATGGTGCAGGAGCAGCTGCTTCAATACCCTCTAGTCAGAAAGGCAGAGTCCAGCTGGTCTGAGGGCACTGGCTTGTGTTGGCAAAACTCCTTCTCTGAGGAGATGCTTCTGTTTATCCAGCCCTCAAAAGGCCCTAATGACAAAATACAGTTCCACCGCAGCCACCCTGGGGAGCCAAATGAGTTCAGTGGGCTTCCCTACATAGTGTGGGCAAGGGGTGACTGACAGGAGCGTGAGGGACCCTAAAGTCTGTACCCAGAGTGAACAAAGGCTTCTCTATAGCTGCCTGGAGCGTCCATGGTCAACCTTTCCCAGCCTGTGTGGATTGACCACAGACAATCAGTGAAGAATTGCATGCAGTCACTGAGAGGAGCGGAGGGAACCTCAGGGGAAGGTCCAGTGGTCCTCCACACCTCATCCTTCTAGGACAGAATATCACAGCCCACAGGCACGGTGGTAATGGACTCTCACAGTAGGCAGATGAGCTCATAAGGACCGGGGCAGCATTGCTTTGACGAGAGTGTCTTGTGATAGCCTGTCAAACCAGATACTCAACACTGAGACAGGAGGATCTCAGTGTCAAGGGCTGCAAGAACTACAAAATAAGTCTGAGGTCAGCCTGGGCAACTTAGGGAGATATGAATCAAAATAAGAATTGGGGCTGCAGAGATGGCTCAGCAGTTTGAGAGCACCGAGTGCTCTTCCAGACCTGGGTTGAATTTCCAGCATCCATGCACGGAGGTTGGGGGGTTCACAGTTGTCTGTGACTCCAGATCCAGGGGATCTGACCCCCTCTTCTTGCTCCCATGGGCAATATACGTAACTGATATAGAGACATGCGTATATCATACACACAAAATATTAAAATAAATTTATAAAAAAGAGGGCTGACGATGTAGCTCGTTTGGTAGAGCACTTGCCTAGGATGTGTGAGGACTTGGGTTCTGTTCCCAGCACTGAGAGAGAGAGACCCAGAGCAGATCCTTAGGCCCAGCCTCATCGGGTCTAGTGAGAAGGGCAGCAGGTTCTGACAAGATGCCCAGGGACCTTGGACTCCACTCAGTTATAGGACTCACCAGCCCAAGTGGGAATTCCTGGGCCTGGAGAGATGGCTTGGTAGTTAGGAGCACCGGCTGCTCTTGTAGAGGACCTGGATTCTGTTCCCAGCATCCACATGGCAGCTCACTGCCATCTGGGACTCCAGCTCCAGGAGATCTGGCACCCTCTTCTGGCCTCTTGAGGACACTGTACTCACAGAATGCACATAAACTCAGGCAGAGGCACACACACGTAAGATAAACAGGGTTTAAGTTAGGATTCCTGTGAATGAGAAGGTTGGTGTGTCTGGTCTGTGCAGTGATCCCAGCACACCCAGCCCCTCTTCCTGAGTCCTAAATCCCTATTTCTGTTTAACATCATGGTGGCCTATGTAAGCTCCTTCCCCAGATTCTGCATGTAGGGGCTGCCCTGTGACACTGCTCCAGCCAGGAAGATGAAGAGGGTGTCACTGGGAGGAGTTTTGAAGGGGGAGGCGAGAAGTTAGAAGGGAACTTTGGTTTGCTCCTTCTGCCAAGATACAGATGCAATGCTGGAGATGGAGCAGGCACCTTGTAACAATAGCGAGTTATAAAAACGAAAAAGGGTAGGTAGGGTCAGTGGCTGGGACTGAGAGCCTGTGCTTTCAACTTGGGGATGGGAGACCCGATGGGGGGCAGCTGCCTCTGCTCTTGGCTGTGGGTGACCCCATGAGGGGTCCTGTATAGGATTGCTACTGAGTCCCTTCCTACTTTCCAGACCCAGGAAATAGGAAGCACTGGTCCCTGTTAACAGCTGCTGGGGAAGGGGGCAGCTGTCTTGGTTGTCTCGTACTTCAGGCCTGCACGGAGCTCCATCCTGAGTGCAGATAAAGTTTGCCAGCAATATCTGTGTAGCCCTGGCTGCCCTGGAACTCACTCTGTAGACCAGGCTGGCCTCAAACTTAGAAATCCTCCTGCCTTTGCCTCCTGAGTGCTAGGTTTAAAGGAGTGTGCCACCACCCCCAGCTCTGTGTATTTTCTTAATTAGTGATTGATTTGAGAAGGCCCAGGCAGCTGTGAGCTGGTGCCTCCCCAGGGCACCTGGGATATAGAGGAAGACAAACTGAGCAAGTCAGGAGATAGAGAGCCAGCAAGCAGCATCCCTCCGTGGCTTCTGCCTGACTTCTTTCCTCCAGTGACAGACTGCTACCCTAGGCGTCAGAACCTGTGTGACCTTGGAGAAGTTACTGAACCACTCTGTTGCCTGTGGCAATCCTATCAAAACTCCCACCCTTACTGAGTTGACAGACACAGCACTAGGCCAACCACCAGCTGGACCTCTAAGCCACAGCTCACGTGTCCCTCCAGTCTCCTCTGAGGGACTGACCACAGTCGTCTTGCCCTGGCTTTGATGGACTCTGGAGGCCCCTCAGGTTCCCCGGGGATGGCTTGGCCCTCTGCAGTGGCTCCTGTGCCTCCTGGAAGAGGACCCAGGTGGGAGGGCCGTCCTGAGGCTCCCGACAGAGGGGAGTTCCACCCACAACCACGCGTGGCTCTTCTCGGCAGCTCAGGGAACTGCAGGTCCCTTGAAGGGGTCAGCTCCACTGACGCGAACACTCAGAACTAGGTCCCCATTCTCACGAGAGTCCCTTGGGAACCGCACAGCTCGGTTCATGTTGACTTTGTAACAGCTGAACCCCCGTGGTGACCGGCTAAGCAAACCTCCATTGATGAAGAGACAAGGTTATGTCCCCAGATTGACCCTGGACGTGCAGGCAGGCTATGGGGTACCAAGGGCTGCTCTGTGAATTTTTGTCCATGGCTGAAGGAGGAGCCTCAGGGCGTTAAAGGCCGTGCGTTCAGAGTCCTTGCATGTGGATGAGACCCTCCACACCATGTCACTAGTGGAGACTTTGGAGCTAGAACGCTCTCTTTGGACTTCAGGGCTGGGTCACTATGGACTTTCTTTATCACGCAGTGTAGGCTTTATCTCTGAGTCTGCGGGTGTCAGAACGCTGGAGTCCTCTGCCCCAAGCCGGGTGGGACTGGCTTTCCCAGGTGTGCTCAGGAACCCACACAAAGGAACTTTCCCCTGAGAATTTGAGATGATTAGGAGTGGACTGTTCTGACCCACTGGGTACACTGGACTTCAACCAGAGCAAACACTGTACAAAGAACAAAGCGGTCATGTGCGCCTGTTCAAAGGACGACCCAAAAGGAAATTGGGCAGAGGAACGCCACACAGAAAGAGAAAAAAAAAATCTAAACACAAACAAAACAGACACAGGGATGGTGACACATGCCTTTGATCTCAGCAGAAACAGGTGGATCTCTATGGGTTGGTGGCCAGCCTGGTCTATGTGGTGAGCTTCAGGCTAGCCAGGGCTACATCGTGAGACCCTTTCTCAAAAGCAAACAACGGAGACAGAAATTTACCCCACCTAAGGTTGCCTATGATATAGAGATGATTGGCTGTGACCCTGTCTTACTGTTGGCTGGCTATGTTCTCCTAGCAGCCTCAGTTTGTCAGTCTGTGTGATGGGCACAAGTGTGTGTGTGTGTGAGAGAGAGAGACAGAGACAGAGACAGAGAGACAGAGAGAGACAGAGAGAGACAGAGAGAGGGAGAGAGAGAAAGAGAGAGAGAGAGTCTTGGAGGCATGTAGGCTGTCCCTAGGATTGGGTTCCTCAATGATTCCAGCCTTGTTGGCTGTGGCTATCACTGCTGCAGCAGGAGGTGGGTTTAAAGGCATGTGCCACCACCATCCAGCAATAAATCTTTATTAATAAAAACAGTCCAGGGGCCAGATTTAGCCAGCAAACTGTAGTTTACGAAGCCTTGGTGTCAGTCAATCAAAGGTCCCTATTTCCCTTCATGTGACCCAATTCTAGCCAATGAGAAGGGCTTCCCCAGGGAAAATTGTGGGATATTTAGTTGCTCTTAAAGAGAAACAAGGGCTGGAGAGATGGCTCAGTGGTTAAGAGCACTGGCTGCTCTTGCAGAGGGCCCAGGTCCAGTTCTCAGCACCCAGATAGCAGCTCACAACTACCTGTGACTCCAGGTCCAGAGAATCTGATACCCTCTTCTGGCCTCTGTGGGTACTGCACACATGATGCACAAACATACAAGCACACACATACATAGAAAAATAATAAACATGATTTTAGGAGAGAGAAAGAGAAACAGGACTGAGGTAAAGGTCTTAGGGGTGAATTGCCTGTCATGCTAGCATGAAGACCATATGAAAAGCCAGGCATGACACACACATACCTGTGAGCTTAGCCCTGGAAAGGAGAAAACAATTGCTGAGTCTCCTAGCTGGCCAGTCTAACCTAAATGGGCAAGCCCCAAGCTAGTGAGAGCCTGTCTTAAAGGAGGCGAATGCCTCCTAAGGACAGAGCCTGAGGTTATCCTCTGGCCTCCACACACCTGCACACAAACACACACACATATGCACACATGAAATATGATTCAGTCCTAGTGTGCTTGCCTCGTATGCACAAGGTTAGAAGCCCAGCATCCATTAATAAAGTAATAACGAGCTGAGCCCCTCACTCCTCCCCTGTGGACTTCTTCTTATCATAGGAATGAAGATGCTTGATAGTCTGACGAGCTGGTTCAGTGTCTGAGGTTAGACAAAGGGTCGGGGCCCTGAGCTGTTTAAAGCCCTGCCAGCCTGTGCTTGGCCAGGGATCCATGGAGACCCCCAGATGACCCCTGGGACAGGGAACAGGGAGAGGCGTCTCCAGAGCCCTGGCTCTGCAGTCCCCAGAGAGGAAGGATGTGGCCCACGCACAGGGAGCGGGCCTAGCCCTGTCACCATGGCAGCAGTCTCCAGCGTGTGTGCCAGCTGCCCACGGAGCTGCAGCTCCACCCGGTTCCCTGTGAGAGCTGCCACGGTGGCTGGGCTTCGTGCCCACGGCAGCCTCCTGCCTCTCAGCTGGGAACGCTTGTTGGCCCCAGGCACACAGTGGGCTATTAAAATCCAGGTGGCACCATGCCAAGGCATTCAGAGTTGCCCCAGCAGGTTAGCACACAGGCTGGCCCTCTTTCCTCGGTCCTTTGTCCCTTCTGGGTGTGTGCCTCGGTCAGTCATGCCACCTTCTAGCTGGTGGCCTTGGGCATGGGATGTCATTTCTCAGAGTGTTTTTTTTTTTTGTTTTTTTTTTTGGTTTTTTGAGACAGGGTTTCTCTGTGGCTTTGGAGTCTGTCCTGGCACTAGCTCTGTAGACCAGGCTGGTCTCGAACTCACAGAGATCCGCCTGCCTCTGCCTCCCGAGTGCTGGGATTAAAGGCGTGCGCCACCACCGCCCGGCTTCTCAGAGTGTTTTAAAGATGTACTTTTAAAAGTTTTATGTATATGGGTATTTTACCTGCATGTATGTATGTATGTATGCAGGTATATATGTATGCATGCATGCATGTATGCACCATGTGCATGCTTTACTTGCATGTATGTGCACCATGTGCACGCTTGGTAACAAAGAAGGCCAGAAGAGGGCATATGATCCCCTGGAATTGGAGTTACAGACAATTGTGAGCCACCGTGTGTGTACTGGGACTTGAACTCGGGTCCCCTGCAAAAGCAGCCAGCGCTCTTAACCTCTGAACCATCTCTTGAGTTTCCTTCGGGAATGTTTCGTTACCTGTGGTAACGATGAGATAGTCTGGTAGGATTGTCTAGAATGGTGCTGAGAACATTGTGGGTTGTGTAGGTTTCTACCTGGCCTTGGGACCGGTGGTAGCCCAGGCTGGACCACCTGCTATGTGCCAGAGACAGGCCCTTGAATCCCCACAGTGTGGTTCTACTTCCTCGATCTGTGTCACAGGTAGGGAAACTGAGGCACAGGAGGTCTTGAGCATCTACTGAGTGCAGGCATCATACTGACCACTTAGGTGCAGGGGGTAAATCAAGGCAGAGCCAGGTCCCCATAGGCAGGAAGAAGCTGAGATCCCAGAGGCTACCCGATGGCCAACTCTGTGGGGTTTCCTGGTTCTTGGTAGGGAAAAGGCTTGAGTACACCCACAGTCCTTTTCTCTGTGGCAAAGGGAACACACGCAACTTAATGCCTGTGACTGGAAACTATGTTCTCCTGGCTTCAGCACCCTTGCCTTCTTCCAACCCAGTGGTGGATATTGGGTCAATTTCACATAATCAAATCCGACTTCCCTGCTGACAACCCCTTTCATTCTCCAGATGGCTCAGGCCTCACCCAGAGAGAATCCTGGCAAGGTTTAAGTTCAGAGATTGGCCTTGGATCTTGGCAGACATCAAGTTTCCACAGACCTTGGGTCTCACTGGCCTCCAGTCCCTGCTGACCTCAGGGTTCCACTGGCCTTGGGTCCCACTGACCTCTGGTCCCCACTGCCCTGTTCTGCCCTGTAGCCCTGTGTTGTGGGTCCTTAAGGTTCCAATGTCATTGATCTGGGGCTTGTCATCTCAAAGAGCTGTGGTCACACAGAGACATGAACACAGGCAAACACACAAAAATATATTTGGGTATGTGTGCAAATACAAATGCATGAACACACAGGTACACACAGGTACACACATGTACACACAGGTACACACAGTCACCAGTCACTACCACCACTGACCCTTGCATTCAGGCTGTGCCATCTTACACCAGACTTGGGCCCCTCTGGGCCTCAATCTGATATGCCTTCACTCTGATGGCCCTGCCTCTACGTCCTGGGGACTCATGGGAAGAGGGCACTCTGTGAACTGCAAGGTGCCTTCCTCACCTAGAACAAAGCAAACACTCAGATTCCTCTCCCACTGCCTCTTCCTTCCTCACCCAGCTCCCCACCCCAGCAGTGGGGACCCTGGGCTCACCATCACTGCCATGGGAGCTGCAGGCACGCCACCCCCGGCTCTGTGAAGTCAGAGCCTCCTCGGCATTTCCCTCCTTCAAAGTGCTTCCTTTTGTGCTAAATAATTAATTCTCGCCACGCTCCCAAGCGAGGGAATAAATAAATGTCATTTGTGTGGGGCAACTGAAAGCACGGAGACTCGAGGCTGACAGCTCCAGACTTCGGCAGAGGGGTCAGCCGGGGACACAGCCTTGGAGCTCACAGCAAAACAAGAGGACAGGGCCCCTGCCACCGGCTCCTCACCCCTGGCAGGGTGTCGGGCAGAACCAGAGTGAGCTAAGTGACACCCAGGGCTTCCTCACCAGATACCACGCCAAGTGGGCACAGATGGGTCAAGCCCCTTCCCCTCAAAGGAGAGCCCCCGCAGCTCTGTTCTCAATCCAAGCCACCTCCGGGTGGGAGCCATTGTCACTGGGAGGGACTCACTGCTCCTGGCCACCAGGCCCCTTTCCCTCCGGGCTCTGCTTCCTGGTCATTGCCCAGGGTGTTCTCCCTGGCTGCCCATCTGAGAGGATCACACAGTGGGATCTCCTGCATCTCCCATACTTCAGACCCTGCCCTGGGTCACTCGTCTGCCACATCCCCGACCCGGAGTTAGTTCTCTGGGAAGGTCTAACCATGGCCCGTTTGGTGTCTGGCATACAGGAGGTACTTAGGACACGGTGGTTCCCTTCTCTGCTCCCTCTCTAGCAGCCAGAAGTGTGTAGTAGATGGGTCAGTCAGCATCTACCTGATGGATGACGCCATCAGTCCACAGCTTGAAGTACAGTGTCTAACATATTTGATTTGAGTGTAGCTGGGTCCTCAGCTCCTAGAACAGTTACTGGCATACAGTTGGCACTCAATAACTACTAGTTCACTTTTCCTGCTCACCTCTGACACCCAGCACTTAAAAGACAGTGGCTGTTTACTCAGTGAATGGCTTGAAGAACAGACAACCTGCGCCTCCCAAGCCCAGAATGTTTCAGAACGGAGGGGCTGCAGTGTGGGGAGAAGTGGGCCTGGCTAGACCCAGTCTGACTGTCATGACTCCTTCTCCCTCTCTGGGGAGCGGCCCTCTCCTGCCAGACCGAGTTTTCCTGCCCTGCAGCATCCGACCCCAGCAGGTTCTCTGGAGCGGCCTAGCTCTGTGGGCCTGAAGAGTGGAGATGAAGGGAGGAGGAGGAGGAGGAGGAAGAACGGAAGGAAGAAGGAGGGTATGGAGGGAGAAGTGGGGAAGGAAGGGAGGAGAGCTGCAGATGGCTGGCCATCTGGCTACTCAGGAGTGGGCCGGCAGCCGTACCCACCAGTCCATACCATGCTGATGTCTTCGGCTCAGCTGGGCTGGACAGGGGCTCCAGGGCGAGGACAGATTCTTGAGGCTCCATCAAAACCTGTGGTTGCTGGCTCCCTGTGTGGGGTCTGCATTTGGACCAATGCCTGGCATGTTGGCAGGTATTAGCAAGTGATCAGGGTGTTCAGGGCTCCAAGGTTACCCCAGATCTGAGGGTGCCAACTGCCCATCCTAGGGCTCCACGCAGCTGGAGGGTGGGCATGGAGGACTCAAGCATGTTTACACGTGCACGCACACAGGCACATGGAGTTCTGAGTGGAAGACCAGGCAGGTACAGAAGGGGACAGAACTGTCCAGACTCGTGAAGCTCAGCTGACGTCGTTTTCTGTTTATTACTGAGAACATCGTTTATGAGAACATGTGTGCACGTGTGTCTGAGTGTGCCCAAGGCAACATAAGGCTTTCATGTGGACATCGAGGTCTGTGCACAGATATGGGTCACGAACCTTTAACAGGGATTGCCTAACGCCCCCGGAAAACACAGACTAATTATGCCTATGTTACAATTCATAATAGTAGCAAAGGGGATGGAGAAATGGCTCAGTGCTTAAGAACACTGTGTTCTTCCAGAGGTCCTGAGTTCAATCCCCAGCAACCACATGGTGGCTCACAACCATTTCCAGTGGGATCTGATGACCTCTCCTGGCATAAATGCGTGCATGCAGATGGAACACTCATATACATAAGATAAATAACAGTAACAAAGTTACAGTTATGAAGTAGGGACAAAAATGTTACAGTTGGGGGGCACCGCAACCTGAGAAATGGCATCAAAAGGTGGCGGCATTAGGAGGGTTGAGAACCACTGCTTTGTAGGGAGCGAGCAGACAAGGGTTTGTACAGCTGAGCCACAGGGGGTCAAGTGGACAATGTCAGATCTGTCTGCATAGCTAGCAGGGGTGGGTGGGGATGGGGTGAGAAGGCTGAGTGTGGGCACCACTTGAGCGTAGAGTCCCCAGTGGTGTGCTTCACCTCACCTTCAAAGGACCTCGTTACTTGCATCCTCTTCCCTTTCTCATGACGTCACCTCCTCTCCAGGCAGCTTGCTGCAAGTAGCTGGCCTCCAGGGTGAGTCAGGGAGGCTGGGCAAAGCTGAGCAATGGCGGCTGCCCTCTCTCCTCCACCAGTGTCGGCGGATGTGCCTGTGGGACTCTGGGTGGCAGAGTCTACTCCCACGGTTTAGTGGCCACTTTATAAGTGACAGATTCTGTCCACCTGACAGTGGGAACTGAGATGGCCATGCCTTGAGGGAATAAGGAATGTCTGTCCCCACAGTACGTGGGCCACTCTGCCCCTTAGCATGGCTGGCCGCAGAACATGGCAGGAAGGTAAGCTGTGTGGCTCTCAAACTGGGTGGTGTCAGGAGACTTGGTGAGCACGGACTCTCCTTCATTGCCATGGCGGCAGCTGCTTGGAGTCAGTCTTCCCATCTTCTCTCTTCTGTTGCTGAGTGTGAGCCTCTGGAGGGCTGGCAGTGGACACCAGCAGAAGTGTCGGTCTGACTGGCCTCAGCCAGCCAGTCCTCGAACAGGGATCTTGATGCAGTGGCAGGCCTATGGTTGCTGGGCTGGGGTTGCTCCACCCACGCCTCTCTGCAGGGGTAGTACCAGCTGCCAGAGAGAACCTCAGCTGGGTAGAGGCCACCACGTATAGTCTGAGCTTCAAAAGCCAATGTCCCAAGAGGTGGCAGAAGACCGTCACTCTCTGCAGGGCGGACCTCTCTGCCCCCTGGACATCTGTCCCGGCAGGACTGGGAAGGCCACATGCAAAGTGAGGTCCAAGCAGAAATGGAATAATGGTACAATAGGAGTAACTGAGAACACCACCCGGGACAGTGGACCTGATAACAGCAAGGTGTGATGCCAGGAAGGTGGCATCTTCGCCTTAGTATCAGGCCCTCTGTTTAGAGAGGCCAGGCAGCGCCACCCTGTCCTTTAAAACTTTGGAAGGCAGAGGTAGACAGATCTCTGTGAGTTCAGGGCTAGCCTGGTCTACATAGTACACTCCAGGCTACTTGAGGCTACATGGAGAGAGAAAGAGAGAGAGAGAGAGAGAGAGAGAGAGAGAGAGAGAGAGGGAATCATGCTGGAGTGTGGCTGTGGCTGTTGGAATGAGAAGGGCCCCAGGGGCTCATATGCTTAAAAACTTCGTCCCAGCTGGTGGAACTGTTTGGGAAGGGTTAGGAGGTGTGTCCCTATTGGAGAAGGTGTGTCATTGGGGTGGGCTTAGAGATTTCAAAACCTCAAGCCTATCACAGTTAGTTTTCTCTACTGCCCCTTCCTTCCCCTACCCTCTTCTCTCTCTCTCTCTCTCTCTCTCTCTCTCTCTCTCTCTCTCTCTCTCTCTCTCTCTCTCTCTCT
>NC_022010.1:12377308-12393219 GCF_000317375.1 Microtus ochrogaster
TCTCTCTCTCTCTCTGTCTCTCTCTCTCTCTCTCTCTGTCTCTCTCTCTCTCTGCCTCGACGTTGTTGTCTCTACACGTAAGCTGTCACCTGCTGCTCCAGCGCTGTCTGCTGCCCTGCTCTCTGGAATGATGATCGTGAACTCAAATCCCCTGGAATTGAAAGCCTCCAAATTAAATGCTCTTTCTTTCTTTCTTTCTTTCTTTCTTTCTTTCTTTCTTTCTTTCTTTCTTTCTTTCTTTCTTTCCTTCTTTCTTTCTTTCTTTTATTTTAAATTTGAGACAAAGCTTCTCTAGTCTGTAGTCTTGGCTATCCTGGAACTCACTCTGTAGACCAGGCTGGCCTTGAACTCACAGAGATCCACCTGCCTCTGCCTCCCGAGTGCTGGTGCTTTAACAAAAGGCATGTACCACCTCACCTGGAAAACGCTTTCATTTATAAGTTTCCTGGGTCACGGTGTTTTGTATGGTAGCAGGAAATAAACCCAGTGGCTCAGGACAGGTTGTCCTTGTTGCTGCATGGTTTTTCTCTACACGGACACAACATGATATGTCTGTGACCAGATATAGTGACCTTTCCCAGGAGCCCCTTGTTAAAGTTTCAAAGGATGTTGCTTTGTCCTAAATAACATGATCTAGGGCAGGAGAGATGGCTCAGTGAAGAGTGCTTACTGCTAACCCAGAGGTCCTGAGTTCAGTTCCCAGCGAATTACATGGTGGCTCACAACCTTCCATAATGAGATCTGATGTCCCCTCTGGCATGCAGACATACATGCAGCTAGAGCAATCATGCACATAAATAAATATGATCTGATACAGCATTCATGAGGTAGGTGGTTAAATTTTGTCTAGCACACATTAAAATAAATGCACAATTATTTAAAAACGACAATGCATGTTTAGACCAACTCCGTCCCCTCATTCCTATATAAGGCTCATTTTGGCCTCCATCTCAACCCTTTGGTGGTCAGCTTAGAATGTCAGGATCAGGCTGTAGCTCAGACTTGGCCATGGGCAGAGGGGCCAAGACGGCCTTCCTGTCCCTCCTTGGTTTCTGGAACCCGCTCTTGCCTGGCCCAGTCCCAGTCACTGGAGGAGACACTGGGCTCGATTCATCCAGTCTTCAAAGCACGTCTGTGTGTAGCAGGCCCCAGAACTCCAGCCAAGCCCTTGACAGGAACACACTGGGCCCTTGTGGAGGCCACCGCTGCTTGCTCAAAGGTGGCCAGCTGCCAGTGAAGAAGCCTCAGTTCTACTGCTGAGTGTGGCATGGGAGCCGCTTTGCGCATGGAAGTGGAGCCTACCTAGGGGAAGGAGGCCCCACCTCAGGGCCTCAGTGCGCCTAGAGGCTGCCAAGGTGCCGTCCATCACCACTGTCAGCCTCTCAGAGACTATACACTTCTTTTCTTCCTCTTGGATCTTCTGTGGCTTCTTCTCAGCCAGCTTTTGCTGTTGCCAGGCACCCAAAAAACCATTGCGGGTTTTAGTGATTCCCCCACCCATGCCCAGGTCCCTGTGTAAGACAGAAGGCTCTGTCCAATAATCCTGATGCCCTTCTAAAAATAGAAGTGGTAACCCAGCCACACACACAGGCAGAATGCATTAAGAACATGAAAGTGGAACTAGGGATACTGTGTCTACAAGTCAAGGGATGCTAAAGATGGCTGGTGCTCTCTAGAAGTCAGGAAAGAGGACCAGAGCACATTCACACCAAGAGCCTGCTCTACTGACACCCCAACCACAAATGCCTGGCTCCAGAGCTGTGAAGTAAATTCACCCCGTTCAGTCTACCTGTGGGACTTGATGATAGCAGCCAGAGGCAACAAACACACCCAGTTTTTAAGTCCCAGGGGCACTCATGGAAAAGGCAGTTTAACCCTATGATCCCCATGGTCTCTGCTTCCCACAGTGTCTCACTTCAATGAGGGGGGCTTGCTGGCCACTAGTTGCACAAGGTTGGCCGATCAGTGGCTTGAACAGACAGATATCTCTTTTTTACCTCTGAGGAGAAACTCAGCTAAAAAAACAAAAATCAAAAAAGTCATATGTTCATATTAATAGAAATAGAGAAATCAAATGGCAAACTACAGTGTCTGTCTATGGAAAAGATGCTCAGCAAAAATCCCTTAGCCTGATGAATAACATCCACAAAGATCTGATAGCTGGTACCTCACCCACTGTTAGATGCTTGGTCCTGCTCCCTAAAGATCGTGAAGGAGACTAGAAGGCCACTGTACCCCTCTTCTGAGTCACACAGAAGCCCAGCTAATGCACTGTGAGTAGATACAGTGCATCATGGCAGGAAGGCACAGGGGCTGGAACGTCAAGGGATGGACACGTTGTTGCCCCAGTCAGGGATGGAGAGGTGGATGCTGGTCCTCAGCTTGCTCTCTCCTGTTTAGTCCATCCAGGACCCCAGCCAGAGAATGGTACACTACCCATTTAGGGCGGATCTTCCCGTCTTAGCTAATCTAACCTAAAAACTCCCTCACAGGGTTGTCCAGAGGTGTGTCTACCAGGTGACTCCAGAGCTTGTCAATCACCAGAAGGAAAGCATAAAACTGTCTTCACAGAGGGAAAATTTCTTTATATCCCAGGGACTCAAGTGTAAAAGCAAGCCAGAACCGCAAAACAAAACCCTCTGGTGTGAGCAGACAGCTGAGTAAGGTTGCAGGATACACGGTAAGTATACAAGCATCAGCTGCCTTCCAGTCTATCAGCAGGGATGAGTCGCATCCAGCTCCAAGCCTGCTTTGTGGGAGGATGAGGCAGGGCAACACATGATCACAGCCTGTCTGGGCAAGAGTGAGTTTGAGGCCAGCCTGGGCAATTTAGAGAGATTACATCTCAAAGAGTAAAAATGGGACTGGAGATGTAGGTCAGTGGCACAGTGCTCTCCGTGACATCTTCAGAGCCATGAAAGAGATGGAAGGAGAGGAGGCAGACGCTGCCACCATCTGACTGGCACAGTGCTCTCGGTGACATCCTTAGAGCTATGAAAGAGATGGAAGGAGAGGAGGCAGACGCTGCCACCATCTGACAGCAGTTGGCTTCTGTTGGTATTATTTCAAAGATTTATCCACATGTGTGTGTGTGTGTGTGTGTGTGTGTGTGTGTGAGAGAGAGAGAGAGAGAGAGAGAGAGAGAGAGAGAGAAAGAGAGATGCACACAGAGTTTATATACACCACACATATGTCTGGTACCCTCAGGAGCCAGAAGAGGGCACCAAATCCCCCAGAACAGGAGTTACAAGGCAGTTAAGAACCACCTGATGTGGGTGCTGGGAACCAAAGCCCAGTCTTCTGCAAGAGCTGTAAGCACTCCTAACTGCTGAGCCATCCCTTTATCCCCTGCTGGTGTTATTTCAGCAGCTGGGTGCTGTCAGAACCTTAGTGACTCTCTCTTGGGATGTCAAGAGAGCTAGAAGGTTCTGGAGCACCCAAGACAAGGAAGGATGAGAGGATGTGCAGGTAGTCGCTGGTAGTGCTCGCTGAGCCTGCTCAGGATCAGCTTGGCTGCTGGACACTTTAATAACCCTCAGCCAAGGTCGAATGGGGCCTGAGTGGAGAGAAGACTTGGGCTTGCTCACAGGCCTCTCATGGTTCCTAGGAAAGCTACGCCCCTGCTGCCAGTCATAATGATGGCCTACATAACACCATTTCATTTTTTCCTGTGGTGCTGATGAACCTAGAACCTCAACCCTGCTAGCCAAACACCCCAACCTCTTCCTGGGGGATTCTAAGCAGGGGCCCTACCTCTGTGTCACACCCAGATTCTCACTGAGGGATTCTAGGCAGGGGCCCTACCACTGAGCCACACCCATTCCCTCTTTTCTTTTAATTTTTTTAATTTTTAATTATATGTATGTGTGTACTGGGGGGAGGGTGCACGTGTAGGTACAGATGCCTGAAGAGGCCTGAAGAGGGCATTAGATCCCCTGGGGCTAGAATTATTGCATCTCATGAGGTACCCAGTGGGGGTCCCAGGGAAGAAATTTGGGTCCTCTGCAAGAGCAATAAGCATCCTTAACCCCTGAGCCATCTCTCCTGCCCCCTTTTTACTTTTTGAGGATGGTGACTAAGTAGCTTGGGCTACACTTCCTCCTGCCCGGACCCTTCATTGTCACCTCCCTTCTCTGTCTCCTGAGGCCATCACTCACCTCACTTGTGTTACCTTCCGTGCTGGCCACCCAGAGATCCCCACCATTCCTGGCACCTGCACTGTCCCCTGTCAGGACAGTAGAAGCAATGGATGGATGGCAGATGGCCCTGGCTGGTATCTCATGGGTCTGTTTCTCCCAGAACAGGAGGTAGGGAGTGGGGGATGGGAGGGCTAGGGAGCCAGCCTCAACATGCTGTTACCCAGCCAGTCCTCATTTCCCATGGTTCTGTTTCTCCTGCCTCAGAGCCTTTGCATGGGCTGTTCTTATCACCAGAACTTTCTCTACCCACACCTGACCTAGTTGCCTTTAGCCAAGCTGAGCTCCTTCTGGATGCTGGGTTTTTGGAGCATCCCCTGATCCCTGTATCTCCACCAGTGTCTCCTCTAGGCTCACATGTGGGGCCACACGCTGTCTCCATCACAGTTCAGGCATCAGACTTGCAAGACACACAGCCCTGCGGCTCTGAGACCCACCCGTGAGCAGAGAGATTGCTTTAGCTCCTGCTGTGCCCAGCTCCTCCTATGTGTGCTGAGAAAAAAGTAGTAAGACTCCAAGCAGGCAAGGGAGGGACAGTGGTTATAGAACACTGGACATCCAGGACCATCTGTGGGGGATAGGCACAGAATGGACGCATGGTCCCGTGTCCGTACTGAGAAAGGTCTCCTCCCAGGCAGGTACCAGAGAAGTCACACCCCTCAGAGCTGGTAATGTGGCCTGGACTCCAGGCAGGAGATAGTTGCAGATATGCTGGGTGCCATCTGAGATGAATGGGTGCAATAGTGAGGCATTGTGGGTAATCCACCTGATGGCATGCCTTTGGAGGGTGCCAACATGTGGGTGGGGTTGGAGCAGTGGATGTGGGTGACACAACAGAATGAAAAAGGCAAATGAAGGGAAGGAGAGCTGAGAACGAGCAATGGAGTTAGAGGGACCCAGGGATCATGGGGGGCGGGGAGGCTCAGGTCCCAGGAAGACCTTTAGATGTTGAAGAAACAGCTTGAAATGGGGATCTGGCCCTGGGTCATCCTGACTTTGTCTGTGTTGGGAGCTACAGACCCCTGGCCCCTTGACTTTCTTTGCCTGCCCCAGACCCTTTGCCTGCTGGAGTGAACTGAGCATAACAACTGTTTACCTGTGCCTGCAGCTGCTCTGAGCACGAGACCATCATGAGTTCCTGATGACAGGGGAGTGGATTCTGGTGAGGTTTACAGCTGGAAATCCCAAGAGCTGGGGCATGGCTATCAGTTAAGGATCCCTATGTAATCTTCCCTGGAGCACAATAAAGTTGGCATTCTTGTATCAAGGATGACCCGTGTCCCCGTCTGTGTGCGTGTGTTTTTAAGTCTCCAGCCTAGTTCCAGGTTCATGTACCGTCACGTAGTGCTGGCGCTACACATCTGGACTCCCAGAATGCCCTGGACCCCCTGCAAGAGCTGTTGGTAACCGTCACTTACATGGCCACTGGGACACCCCTGTTCCCACAAGACCTCAGGCATTGTGAGCCTGCCTGCAGTTGGCATATAGATGATGCCTGGAAGCCTGCAGGCTCAGTGGGGACACGGGAAGGTGTGGCTGGCAATGTAGACACCACTGAGGCCCTTCTAAGCTGCCTGGCCACCCATGGGCCACACACAGGCAGCCCTTTGGCCAGGTGTCTGTCACATTTTACATAGTGCGTCAGTTCTGTAGTCCACAGAGCTCCGTTCCATTTTGTCTCTGGCTGTGTGTCTCTGGGGCAAGTGTTTGCTCACTCTGTGTTTCTGTATTTTCTGCTCTATGCAATGGGGTCTGTGGTATTCCTTTGCTCTGAGGCCTACGTGAGAGTTCCCTATGGGGCTCTCTGGGCTCTAAGGACCTGGCCTTCTATTTGACAGTCGAGGAGTTCACTGTAGCCCTCTATGCCCAGTGCTGAAATGACATGTGGCCAGCATCCTGGGTCCGGATGACTCTTGGCCCTGGGCCTGCAGCCTCACCTCTCACACTCGCCCCATTTATGTCTCCCTTGGTGGCAGCGTGCTAGGTTTTCAGCTGGCTGGGAGCCAGCGCATTTCCAGCTGAGTGCACCTAACTCGTTGTCTGCGCCCTGCCATCGGGGTGGAAACTAGCACTCCCCCGGAGGCGCAGGCACCGGAGAGGCCTGGGAGACTTCTCTCAGGAGGGGGGACCAGCTGATTCCAAAGGCACAGGCAGGTCACCTCCCTGTCAGCACAGAGGACACGTCCCTGTGTCTTGTCACAGTGCAAGGGGCTCATTAATTACAGGGCCGTTAAGCACTCAGCTCCTTGTAGACGCGGCTGCAGCTGTCTGAGACCCACCAGCAGGGTGGGGGAAACCTGTGTCCTTGTCATTAGGAGCAGCAGCCAGCCACCAGGTTACAGAGACTTTTAATTTCATCATGGCCATCCATCCATGCTCCCTTCTAAATCACATTAATGGAGGATTAAAAATATGTAAGCTTAAATTAGCAGGCATGCTCAGCACCTTCATAGCTATCTTAAATCAACAGTCCGGCTTAATTGTAGTTGGGCGCCATGAGTGAGCCGGGGAGAGGGGGCAGGATAGGATGAGGCTTCCGACCAGCCACTGGCTCTTCCCTTGTGGTCCAGGTCTGGCCTGGTGCCCCAGGTATGTCTCCATAGCAACAGCCATCACTGACACATTCTGTGTCCCATACAGTTCTGGGTACTTGGTGTCATGTGACTCGCCCCAGTTCTGATGTAGTTGTGAGAACCACTTTATAAATGGTTCTGGGAGCTCAGGGGAGGTAGCTGGGTCAGTAATGTTTACATAAGCAGGAGGATCCGAGTTTGATACCCCAGACCCTAGGGAAAAAGCTAGAGATATGGATGAGTGTGCTTATAATCCAGCACTGGGGAGACAGAGATGGGTGGATCCCTGGGGCTCATTGGCCAGACAGCCTACCCTAACTGAGGAGCCCCAGGTCCTAGTGAGAAACTCTAGCTTAAAAATCAAAGAGCAAGCATGGCATGGTGGTGCACACCTTTAATCCCAGGACTTGAGAGGCAGAGGCAGGCGGATCTCTGAGTTTGAGGCCAGCCTGGTCTACAGAGTGAGTTCCAGGACACACAGGGCTGTTACACAGAGAAACCCTGTCTCAAAAAGTCAAAAACAAAAACCAAGGTGTAAGGGGAGTGGTGACCAAAGAGATGGTTCAGCAGTTAAAAGCACTGACTCCTCTTCCAGATGACCAGGGTTCAATTTCCAGCACCTACATGGCAGCTCACAACCTTCTGTAACTCCAGTTCCAGGGGATCTGGCATCCTCTTTTGGCTGCTGTAGAAACTGTATTCATGTGGTACACACGCATGCCTGCAAAACACATCATTTTAATATGTGCATTCATGTGGGTGGTGTACATATATGCAAGCAAAATATTCATACACAGAACACAAACATTAAAATCATTTTTAAGCTGTTCCTACCCCAAGGCCTTTGCTCTTGATGCATGAGGACCCTTGCCTGCTGTGCCTCTCAGTTCATTCTCTCTCTCTCTCTCTCTCTCTCTCTCTCTCCAGCCCAGAGTGGCCTGGAACTCACTATGGATAAACCAGGCTGACCTCCACCTCAGAGAGATCTGCGTGCCTCTGGAGTGCTGTGTTAAAGGTGTGCGCCACCATTCCTGGCACATTCCTGTCATTTTTGAAGTACTTATGAATCGATATCACCACTTCTCATAAACCTGAAACCCCCAAAAGGTCAGGGGCTTGATGAGGCTTGCCATTGATGTCCCCAGCAGGTACAGGACACTCCCCTGAACTTCTGAGCTTGGACCTTGTGACTTCAGGGTAGCTATACCCTTGTCTATATCTGGAATTTTCCTGAATGATTAGCAGGTTTGGGATCTGTAAACTGCCAGTCTTCAAATTACCTCAGAATCCTACTTCAAAGAGGAGGCCCCGGCTTCTACCCTACCCACTCCAGTTGGGAAGAATTCTATTTAGGTCCATTTGGCAGAAGCTGCAATTCCAGACGTTTCCACGGAAGAGAAGCCATGACCCAGTTTCATTTTGGGGGGGCTCCAGGGTTGACAACTCGGCCTTAATCCCCAAACACTTCCGAGAGCCCCGGCCTCCCCTCTCCAGGTCCAAGCTGTTGTCTCCAAGCCTGTGGTCCTTGCCCAGCGTGGATTGAACAGTCTCTTCAAGAATGCCCACAGTCAAGGTCAGGGCCCCTAGCCTGGGGAATTAAGAGTCTGGGCCAAGCCATCTGTCTGAAAACAATTAGCAATAACCACGCCAGCACATCGGGCTCAGGTCACAGGGGGATGAAGCTGTGGGGGTGAGGAATCCCAGAAGGTTCCCAGCTGAATAAGCCTTTCTGTGTGTGGGCCAAGAAAAACCTGCGGAGTGGGAGCAGGATCCCGGAGCAGGAGGAAGCCTGGTGAATGGGGGGGGGGGGCACTCTCTGACGCAGGCAGGCAGGCAGGCGAGCCTCACAAAGCGGCCTCAGCTGTTGATGCAGGGGACCATCTGGCGAGGGCTGGCGGCAGGGCAGCCTGTTTGCTTCCTTTCTACAAACACTCCGCATTCTGTGAGGGGTGGCTGCTGGCCACCTGGGTGAGAGGGGTGGGCGAGCGAGGGAGGAAAGAGGTCCCTGGGGTGTGGGGACCCTTTAACCAGACATCTCACCCTTCTGGGCTTTGGTCTACTGCCACCATCTCTGCCCTGTCACCCTGGAGTCCTCTCTGCCCTAGAAGGGAACAGTGGTTTTCTGGTCAACCTTGACTATGTATCCACATATGGTTCCATTCCCTGACTCGCTTTCTTTTGTATTAATTTGAAGAAGTTTCGTATATTATTATTTTTTAATGAAAGTTTTTGCAGCAAGAACTGTATACTTGATGTCTTTTGGAAAAAGAAAGATCCAGAAGGTCGGAGCAGCAGTTCAGCAAGCCAGGGCCAAGGTCAGCTGGAGCTGGGCACAAGTGGCTGCTCCCGCAGCCTGGTGTTGACGGCTCTGCCTGTTTTCTGCTCATTTAGTCACTGGTTCAGTACCCCAGTGAGAGAGCTACCTACCACCCTGGTGACTCCAGTTAGCCTGAGGCATTCTAAGGACACAGGACACTTGATGCAAAGCTGGGACAGTCCCAGGCAGGCACGGGTAGAGCCATCCCATAAAGGCATGTCTCTAGCCACCCTGAATGAGGCAGGAGAGGGGAGAAGGGTTCCTAACAGGCTCCCATCAGTGGTGGCAGACAGGTAATGGCTAGAGCAAGCTTCCTGGTGAGGCTGCTGCTTATTCCAGGATGTTAAAGAGACAACTTCACCCTCAGACAGGGAGGCAGCACAGGCCAAGGCCAGGGTGGGACCAGGAAGAAGGGGCATACCACACCCCATGCAGACAGATCTGAAAGAGGGACCCCAGGGTCCAGGATAGTGGATGGTCCTCAACCTTCCAACAGTTCTCAGGTACTGGCTGGGTGTGACATCTCAAGTGATTTCTGATGACATCAGAAAGTGCCATTCCCTATCTGGACTCCCTGAAGGTGGCCTGGTCACTACTCATTATGGCTCTCTGGTAAGAAGGTGGAGCCAGAGCCACGACTTCCCAGCTGTGGACCCTTGGGCTGGTTACCTACCCTCTTGGAGCCTCTTTGTGCCCTTTGCCTGCCCATACTCCAACTTTGATGTGTAAAGTAACACATCTGTAAGAGGCTTGTGTAGAAAATGTAAAGTGTGTGCATGTGTGTGCATGTGTGTGTGTGCATGTGTGTGCATGTGTGTGCATGTGTGTGTGGGTGTGTGTGCATGGCTGTGCGTGAGTGCGTGTGCATGTGTGTGTGCATGTGTGTGTATGTGTGTGCACGTGTGTGTGTGCATGTGTGTGCATGTGTGTGTGTGGGTGTGTGTGTGCATGTGTGTGCATGTCTGTGTGCATGTGTGCGCATGTGTGTGTGCATGTGTGTGTGCATGTCTGTGTGCATGTGTGTGTGTGCATGTGTGTGTATACCGGCACACATACTAAGATGTACCTGTTGGGTACCAGAAAATATATAAGAAAATTCTTTCCTTCCACTGTGGGTTCTGGGGTCAAACTCAGCTCACCAGATTTGTACCCTAAGCGCCTTTACCCACTGAGTCAATTCTCTATTCCACAGCTAGCTGCTTTGTTTTTAAGTTTTTTTTTATTGTGTCTGGGTGTGTGTCTGCATGTATGTCCGTGTGTGATGTGCATACGGTGCCAGTAGAGGCCACAAAGGGGGCATCAGATCCCCTGGAACTGGGGTTACAAGTGACTGTGAACCATGGGTGCTGAGAACAGAACTTGGATCCTCTGTCAGAGTAACAAGTGCTTTTAACTGCTGAGCCATCACCGGCCCACAGGTAGCTATTTTGAAGTTTTTAAGCATAGTATGATAATAGTCATCAGTTATCCCATCACGTGGAAGACTGAAAACAGGAGGATTACCTACATAGCAAGACCCTGTCTCAAAACCAGACCCATGAGCAGAACACAGCTCTGATCAGATCTGCTTCCTCCCCAGTGTGCTAGGTGGAGTGGTTACCCCGCCACACCCACATCTGTTAGCTCTGGGGCAGGGATCCAAGCTGTCTGATATCTGTCCTTCTCCCTAATAACTCACACACTGGTCACACGCACGGCTGGGCCAGTGTCTGTGCCTCTGAGCTCCGTTTCCTAAGGTAAAGGCCCTCTAGAGCCTGTGTCATGGCTCCCAAGGCCACACTTGCTGTTGGTGCCACAAAGAACACCAAGCAGCTGCTTTCCCCAGACAGAACAGCAGAGGGTAGGCAGAAGGGGAGGTCAGAGCAAACAGCTCCAGGCATCCTGCCCGGTGGAGCCACGACCATTGATTTGTTCTCCCACAAGCCTGGGTGACCGTCAGTACAGTGACCTGCCAGCTGGCAACACTCAGCTGAGACCTGGCGTTCAGGACTTGGGGATCAGTCACAGCAGCACAGGGTGTCCCATATGGCTGGACTCAGTCACTCAGCTCCCCTTGGTCTTCAGACTCTGCCCTAGAGGTCAAACCCATACAAGTGTGGCCAGGGCTCAGGCTAACAGAAGCAGGTCTTCATTGTGACCCAGAGCGTCAGCGCAAACTTTGGTGGGGCCACATCTCCAGCATGAAAGGACACTATTAGGAAGAGTCTAGCAGCTAGGACATCAGTAGCCATCCTTCCTTAGCCTGTGTGGGGTGTGGCAATCCAGACATGCACAGTGAGCCCTTAGCACACAAGCTGGAGGGATACTTCCATGATTGTACCTAGCATTGCCTGGTACTGGGTTCCATGGTTACAACATCACCAGGGGTTTCCTCATGGACCGTAGAACCTTGAGGACCAGGACTGGACCTCCCTGGTTCCTGTGTGCTCTTGGAGGACCAGAGAGGACACTGCAACATTTGGGATGACAGGGATCCTGTAACATCATATGATAGCTTCCAGGACCTGGGGACAGGTTGGTGTGAGATTTTCCATCTGCTCGCAAACCCCCATTAGGTAGGGAACAGTAATATTTGTTAAGTGAATAATAGATCATAAATCCTTTCTTGACAGCCAGGCTAGTAGATGGTGAAAATGAGATAAAACACGCAGTTCCTGACTAGAAGGAGGAACCAGAAATAGTGGTTACGAAGGAACACTCAGCATCTCCATCAGCCAGCGTCAGGCCGAGTGAGTGAGCCCCCTTAGACCTCAGCGCTATCCTTGTCTGGGCTAGTGGCCTCTGGTGGGGACAGCTCATGGGAGGGTCAGTGAGGGGGGCAAGAGGCATTGGTGAGTGGGGTGAATGATACCGGCAAACATGAGAGGTGCTTCCCAACAGGGGTGGCCCAGGTTGGGGCATGGTGGCTTATGCCTGTAATCCCAGCGCTGGAGAAACTAGAGGCCTAAGGATCAGAGGTCAGTACCATCTTAGGCTACATAGTGAGTTCAAGGCCAGCCTGGGCTATATGACTCACTTTAAAAATAATAATAACAAACTGGGTGGTGGTGGTGGTGAATTCCTTTAATCCCAGCACTTAGAAGGCAGGGACAGATGGATCTCTGAGTTTGAGGTCAGCCTGGTCTACAGAGTGAGTTCCAGGACAGCCAGGGCTACAAGAGAAACACTGTCTCAAAAAATCGAAATAAATAAATTAAAAATACTAGGGCCTGGAGAGATGGCTCAGCAGTTAAGAGCACAGGCTGCTCTTCCAGAGGACCCAGGTTCAAGTTCCAGCACCCACATGGCAGCTCACAACTGTCTGTATCTCCTGTTCAGGAGATTCAGCACCCTAACACAGATATATATGCAGGCAAAACACTTATGTACATAAAATAAAAATAAATAAATTATTAAAAAGAATATTAACAACAACAACAGATGTGGGGAGGGATGAGATTATGCTGCACCTGCTTTGGGGAAGGAGATGGGGTGGGGGTAGGCCTGCCTCCAGGAGCAAGCGAGGGGTAGATGGACTCTCCAGGAGCCTCTAGAGATAGCCGGCTCTGTTCACACCTTGAATTAGCCCCCACAAGACCTCAGACCTCTTGGATTGCAAAATTACTGTCCTGAACCCTAGAGCTGTGGGGGTCACTTCCCAGGTCTCCAGAGTCGACGGTGGCAGGTGTGAGCAAGGCCACCCACTGGAGCCATGAGCGGCCACATAGGACAGATCCTCCGACCTCAGTCCTGGAGAGTGGAGGCCAGAGACGAGGACACTAGCCACAGTCCACTCCACTGGAGGCCAGGGTGGGGTCTCAGATATGTCATTATGGCCAACACCAGACACAAAGCAGGCCCGATGAGAAATGAGTCTTAGCTCCTATGGGGAGGGTGCAGTGCTGAACCCGGACTCTGGCTCTGGCTGCCCTCTGGCTTCTGGGCGGGTTTCCAAAGGAGCCTCGCCTACTTGCTCTTTAGTGCTGGTGTGAAATCAAGGCTATGGATTAGGAAAGGAAGATGACACTGGCTGGCCTGTGGGCTGGGAGGGGTTGGGCCTCCCCTAGCCAGGCTGGCCTTTCCCTGTCCCCCTGGGAACAGAAGGCACCAAGGATGAGCTTGCAGGTGGACTCTGCCTCGTGGACCTCTAGTGAGCCCCAGAGTTCCACTCACCGGTGAGGGAATTGCAAGTATGTCCCCGAGGCTCCGTGATTTACAGGCAGGCTCCTCAGGGTTGATGAAGGAGAAGGAGCGTACTCAAGACAGAGCCACACAGGACTCCACACCCTGTCAGCAGACACCAGGAGGTGTCCTTCCACCACTAGAGGCCGAGGCAGCCATTGGGCTCCTGATGGGCTTTCCCGGGCTCTACCCTCAGCCCATCCCAGCCTTCCCCACCAGCTACTCTAGCCTAGCGCATGCTAGTCTCACCATGGAAAATGCCGTTCTTGGCTGTCATCTCTGTCTGTTTTTAATAAAGACTCATCCAGTGGGTAAGATTTCCCCAAATCTAGAGCATGGTCTCCTGGGATCAGGGTGTGGGCACAACGGAATTCCTTTTCTCTTTCTTTTTTTTTTCTTTTAGTTTTTGTTTGTTTGTATGTATGCTCTTGAGACAGGGTTTCTCTGTGTAGCCTTGGCTGTCCTGAAACTCTCTCTGTAGACCAGGCTGGACTCCAACTCAGAGATCTGCCTGCCTCTGCCTCCCTAGTGTTAGGATTTAAAGAATTCTGGTGTTTCCTGGAGAGTGAGGAAGCTCTGGACTCTTTCTCTTCCTGGGGTGGGGGAACAATGGTCCATTCACATGACCCAATCCCTCACACAACCCTTCCAGAATTAGCTGCCTCCGAAGGACCCACATCAGCTTCTTTGCTTTGCCTTGGAATGTGTGACCTGGCAGATGGCTTCAGGACACACCCTAACAGCCAGCTATACACTGCCGCAGCCTAGAAGCAGGCTTCATGCTTAGGTTCGAATCCCAGTTTGACCACATGAAACAGGTAACAGATAAACCAGCCATTGCTGCGGATGGTACCATCTTGGATGCATCCTCCAGCCCCATGGAGCCTCCATGGATCCCCTGACCACATCTCATTTAGGAACACCAAGCAGAACCTTCCAGTTAAGCTGCCTCCAGCCACAAACTGATACAGAATTCACTGCTGCAGAAGGACCTTGGGGCTGAGCCCTGTCTTGTGGGCCTGGAGCACGGTGACACATGGGCTACAGCCCACCAAGCCCCTACCTCTCCCAGAAGCTGCTGGAGGTCCGCACACAGTCTCCAGGCTCCAGTGAGTGTGGCTGCCTGCTCTTTCCCTTGCTCTCACCACCCTGTGCCTATCCATGCAGCCTTCACAGGGAAAGGTCTCGGCACCTGTCTCCCTAAAGGACCGCCAACCAAGGGGCCACCCTCCTTAGCCAGAGGTGACCACAAGCCAGTCACACTGTCCTGCGCCAGACTTTAGATACTGAAGGGAATGAAGGAATAGATAGGAGACACTCTGCGGAGTTTGGTACCTGTATGCGCCCTCCACTCCCTCCCCAAGCCCAATCCTGCTTTTATGTTTTTAAATTATTATTTTTTATATTTTATGACATTATTGGTGCCGGGCGGTGGTGGCGCACGCCTTTAATCCCAGCACTTGGGAGGCAGAGGTAGGCGGATCTCTGTGAGTTCGAGACCAGCCTGGTCTACAAGAGCTAGTTCCAGGACAGGCTCCAGAAACCCTGTCTCGAAAAACAAAAAAAAACAAAAAACAAAAAACAAAAAAAACAAAACAAAAAACAAAAACAAAAGACATTATTGGTTTATTGTGTGTGCATGTACATGCATGTGGAGGTCAAAGAGCAACTGGAAGGGATTGGCCTCTTCTGCCATGTGGGTCCCAGGATGCAAGTTCAGGTTGTCAGATTTGGTGGCAGGCATACTCCCCTGCCCCATCCCACCCTACCCCACCCCAGTAGAGCCATCTTGCCTCCCTCACCCCCTTCCCACCCCCCCACTCCCAGCTTGCATTTTGGACCTGGTTTCTCTAGCTCTCAACTACCCACTTCTGATTGACATGCTTGGTTTCTGATGGGTTTTTCTTCTTAATCCCACAGGATTAATTGATTTGTGCCAGGCATACAGTTGACGCTCAATACACGTTGATGAGCAACAGACAAGAGGCGCTGGGAGAGGGATATCCGGCACCCTGCACAGGTCAGGCAGGTCCCCCCCACAGGAGCATAATTCTAGAGTTCTGCAAGGCAGAACTGAAAACCTCAGCAGCCCCTGGAATATCTGGCAGCCTTGGTGGCGGGCTGTCTTTCTCCCACCCAGCCACTGGGCACCAGCTGCAGAGAAATGCTCTTTTGCTTTTAATTTTTCTGGTCTGGTGCCATTTCACTATATAGACATCTGTTGTGCCCACCTCTGGGATAGTGGCCCTTCCTAAAGGACAAGCCTGTAGGTTGCAAATCAGGGACTTTGATTTTAATCTTTTCATACTGGGCCTCAGTCTCCACAGATAAAATGAAGGGTATACACAGGCCTGGATGTGTACCCAGGCTCTGGGGAGTGTATAGTATAAGTATGTATACAAGGTCAGGTGCCCACATGGGTCTGGGTGTGTGCACAGGTCTCTGTGTGTATGCACAGGTTTGTGTATGTTTATAGGTCTTAGTGTGTGATGGGTCAGTGTTTGCACAAGTCTGGGTATATGCACAGGTCTCTGCGTGTGCATGGATTGGTGTGTGCACAGATGTGTGTGAATGGATCTGGAATGTGTGTACACAGGTCTGGAATTTTTTTTTTGGTTTTTTTCGAGACAGGATTTCTCTGTAGCTTTGGTGCCTGTCCTGGAA
>NC_022010.1:12394079-12394593 GCF_000317375.1 Microtus ochrogaster
AGGTCTGGAGTGTGTGCACAGGTCTGAGTGTGTGTACAGGTCTAGAGTGTGTGCACAGGTCTGAGTGTGTGTACAGGTCTGAGTGTGTGCACAGGTCTGAGTGTGTGCACAGGTCTGGAGTGTGTGCACAGGTCTGAGTGTGTGCATAGGTCTGAGTGTGTGCACAGGTCTGGAGTATGTATATGGGTTTCAGGTGTGTGCACAGGTCTGGAGTGTATGTGTGCACAGGTCTGGTGTTTGTGCACAGGACTGGAGTGTGTGCACAGATCTGGGACATAAGTACAGGTCTGAGTGTGTGCATAGGTCTGGAGTGTGTGCGCAGGTCTAGAGTGCATACATAGGCTTCAGGTGTGTGCACAGGTCTGCGTGTGTGCATAGGTCTGGAGTGTATACATGGGTTTCAGGTGTGTGCACAGGTCTGGAATATAAGCACAGGTCTGAGTGCGTGCACAGGTCTGGAGTGTGTGCACAGGTCTGGAATATAAGCACAGGTCTGAGTGTGTGCACAGGTCTG
>NC_022010.1:12394693-12395750 GCF_000317375.1 Microtus ochrogaster
GTGTGCACAGGTCTGAGTGCGTGCACAGGTCTGGAGTGTGTGCACAGGTCTGGAATATAAGCACAGGTCTGAGTGTGTGCACAGGTCTGCATGTGTGCATAGGTCTGGAGTGTATACATGGGTTTCAGGTATGTGCACAGGTCTGGAACATAAGCACAGGTCCTAGTGCGTGCACAGGTCCATGAGTGCATATGAATCTTATGTGCACAGGTTGGTGTGAGCACAGCTGTGGATGCATGTGTCCTCTGATCACATTGGTGTGACCCCTGGACCTCTCCTCCCTCCTGTTCCTCTGCTGAGACACGCAGACCAGCCTCTCCGTTCCCTAAGATCTCTCAGGTGTGATGACCAAGAGGTGACTGATTTCCTGATGAACTCTCAGCCCTGCTGGCAGGAATATGGAGGCCTTTGTGGGCACAGACAGACCTGTGCTGGAGAGGAGGGGAAGGGCGGGCAGGAACACAGGGAAAGGTGCCCTGCCTGTCTGTCCACACTTCAGCAGGCCTAGGGAGAAGGAATCCATTTGTTTATTCACATCCAAGAGGCCATTGGCTGGGCCAATGCAGCAACTACAAACACACATTTTGGAAGAGCTCTGAGAGTCAATGGTCTCA
Organism: Microtus ochrogaster; assembly: GCF_000317375.1. NCBI lineage: Eukaryota > Metazoa > Chordata > Mammalia > Rodentia > Cricetidae > Microtus > Microtus ochrogaster. The sequence goes on from NC_022010.1 coordinate 12,395,308, forward strand.
TTTGCCTCATGCGATAGATGAGAACAGAGAGGGGAAGCCACCATCCTGAAGACACACAGCAGACAGAAGGTCAAGCACTTGGCTTGCCAAGGCTGGGAAGGGTTTCCTGGGGTGGGGGTGAGGGCCTCAGTGGGAGATGGGTGCTACCTGCTAAGTCCATGGCCAGGCAAGAATTCCTGTGATCTCCCATCACTTCCTGGTAAGCAACCAGCCCTGAGCCAGCAAAGGGGTGGAGCTGAGTGTGGGCACCCATCCCCTTAGCTGCCTGCTCATCTCTTCGTGCTTGTTCCAGTTCTATCAAGGAAGTCATTATAATTTTATGCTTTCTAGATGAATATTTTTACTCAGGGGCGCAGTAATTATCGTGACTGGGAGTGTAATGATTCTGGGCTCCATTGAAGGAAAGTTTCCCCATAAATCAGCCCCTCCCCCTCCATCCCCCT
>NC_022010.1:12395850-12401974 GCF_000317375.1 Microtus ochrogaster
CTAAGCAGGCACTCCTCCACTGAGCCACACCCACTTCTCTTTATCCCTTTTCTGGAAGATAGTCTCACGCAGCTTCTCAGGCTGGCTCTGAGCTCACTCTAGTCCAATGGGCCTTGAACTTGTGAGCCTCCTGCCTCAGCCACCAAGTGTCTGGAATTCCTGTGGCCCTTTGGGAAGGCAAGGTCTGCAGTCTACAGATCTGCCTGAAGCCTCACCAGCAGCCCCACGGCCCTCAGGCAGACCGTGTTTCCCAGAGCCCAAGTCTCATCCTGTCCACAATAGGGTCTCTGCTTTTCAGCCTGTCCATCCCCCGCCCCAACCCTCACCTACTGTGATCCTGCCCCAGGGTTGATGAGCTGAGGGGATGGAAGGGAATGGCTGGTGACTTCCAGGGCATGGAGGGAAAGTCCTGCTAGCCCAGCTTGAGTACATTTTACATACAGTGGGACCTTTTACAGACAGCCAAACCTGCAGCCAGGAGAGCCAGGGTTTCTGGTCTAATAGGATAGGGGAGGGATTGCTGGAGGGCACCGCAGCTCTTCCAGGGTTAGGGTGGGAGCTGTCCAATGTGCCACAGTCCTCACTGCCCCACTGCCACCCCCAGGTTATCCTTGTCATCTGACCCTAGAGCAGCAGTGTTTGGTACTCAAACTGCCTTATTTTAGTGTGTATGTGTGTGTGTGTGTGCACATGCACGTGTGTATGGGTGTGTGCACACACGCAGTACCATGGCATTTATGTGGATATCAGAGGACAACCTGCAGGAGTCTGTTCTCCCCTTTCACTATGCGGATCTCAGGGATGGAACTCAGGTCATCACGCTTAGCAGCAAGCACCTTTATCCACTGAGCCATCTCTCCAGCCCCAAGTGCTCATGGTTCCCACCCATGTGGCAGGTGAGGGGCAGGCAGCACCAGGTGGAGAGGCTCGTGGTCACTGAGGCTTTAGGCTGCTGCTGGCCTCTGGCCTTGCCATGTCCCAGAGTTTTACTGCAGCTGGGAGAAAGAGAAAGGAAAATTGTGGAGGGCCAGGCCCATGATCAGCTGGATCACCTAACTTGCTTTCTTCTGGCTTTTAAAATGGAGTAACCCTCTGGCAGCCTCTCTGTCCATCCTGCCTTCCTGGGTAACAGGTGTCTGAGGCTCTAGATAGGCAGTGGCTGGGGTCAAAGGGCTTTGGTAAGAAATGGTGTTCACCTGTAAGAATGGCCAGGATGAAAACCACTGATGAGAACTTATGCTGGAGAGGATGTGGGGTAAAGGGAACTCTTCTGCATTGCTGATGGGAGTGCAAACTGGTACAGCCCCTTTGGATATTAGTATGGCAATTTCTCAGAAAATTAGGATACAACCTTCCTCAAGACCCAACAATACCACTTTTGGGTATATATTCAAAGGATGCTCAATCATGCCATAAGGACATGTGCTCAACTATGTTCATAGCAGCATTGTTTGTCATAGCCAGACATGGAAACAGCCTAAACAGCCCCTCAACTGAAGAATGGATAAGGAAAATGTGATATATTTTCACAATGGAGTACTATGCAGCAGAAAAAATAATGACATCTTGAAATTTGCGGGCAAATGGATGGATCTAGAAAACATCATACTGAGTGAGGTAACCCAGACCCAGAAAGACAATTATCATATGTTCTCACTCATAAGTGGCTTTTAGACATAAAGCAAAGAAAAACCACCCTACAGTTCACAATCCCAGAGAACCTAAACAACAAAGAGAACCCTAAGAGAGACATACATGGATCTAATCTACATGGGAAGTAGAAAAAGACAAGATCTCCTGAGTAAATTAGGAGCATGGGGATCTTGGGAGAGGGTAAAAGGGGGGGGGAAGAAGAGTAGAGAAAAATATATAGCTCGATAAAAACTATTTAAAAAAAAAGAAATGGACCCGGAGGTGGTGGTGGCGCCCGCCTTTAATCCCAGCACTCAGGAGGCAGACGCAGGCAGATCTCTGTGAGTTCGAGGTCAGCCTGGTCTACAGAGCTAGTTCCAGGACATGCTCCAAAGCTACAGAGAAACCCTGTCTCAAAAAACCATAAAAGAAAACGAAAAAGAAATGGTGTCCAGCAGTGCAGTATGACTGGAATGTGACAGAGTGCTCACTCCTTGTTATACCCCCAGGAAAAGAGCTGTGACCGCATCCTCCACCACACAGATGTCCACAGTAGCATCCCAGCAGAAAGATACACACAGCCATAGGTCCATCAGCCGATGACCAAACACATACACTGCTGCGTAATCATACCATGGAATACAGCTCATCCAGGAAAAAGAACAAAGGATGCCGGCAGTGGTAGTGCATGTCTTTAACCCCAGCACTTGGGAAGCAGAGGCAGGTGGATCTCAGTGAGTTCGAGGTCAGCCTGGTCTATGAAGTGAGTTCCAGGGCAACCAGGTCTGTTACACAGAGAAACCTTGTCTTGAAAAAAAGAAAAGAAAAGAGAAAAGAAAAAAAGGAGTATTCTAATAGAATACTACTTATCCAGGAAAAAGAATAAAGAATGCAATCTATAAAACATTACATTGCTTTTGTTTTGTTTGTTTGTTTGTTGAGACAGGGTTTCTCTGTGTAGACCTGCTGGACTTGAACTCAGACATTCATCTGCCTCTGCCCCCCAAGTGTTGGGATTGAAAGGCATGTGCACCACCGCATCCAGGCTATGTTGCTGAGTGTAGTGATCTCCACCTCAGGAGGCTAAAGCAAGAGGATTGTAAGTTTGAGGTCAATCTGGGTGACATAGTGAGCCCCGTCACAAAATACCAAAAATAGGGCCTAGCAAGATAGTTCATCTGTTAAAAGCACTCATTGCTCTTGCAGAGGACCCGGGTTTCATTTTCAGCACCAACATGCTGATTTACTGCTCTCTGTAACACTTTAACTCTCTTTAAAAAAACACTCAAGCCAGGCGGTGGTGGCACACGCCTTTAATTCCAGCACTTGGGAGGCAGAGGCAGGCGGATCTCTGTGAGTTCGAGACCAGCCTGGTCTACAGAGCTAGTGCCAGGACAGGCTCCAAAACCACAGAGAAACCCTGTCTCGAAAAAAACAAAAAACAAAACAAAACAAAACAGAAAAAAACACTCAAGATAAATGATTATGCCAAGTCAGGGGCTAATGGGTCTTCTGGTGGACCCAGAGAAGCTGCTGGTGAGCTTTGGGGCCTGCATAGTCTTAGCTCTTCCTCTCACCTTGTCAAAGCATCTAGCTAGCATCCCTTAAGGGTGGCCCCAAACCATGCCAGTGTGCTTACCCACTGCAGTGAGGCAGGGACCATGAGCCACCCTCAAGGAGGAAGGTCAAAGCTGAAGAGGAGATGACGAATTTTCAGTCAGCTCTAGGAGGTGCCGTCTGCTAGGAGCCAATGTGCCCTGGACTCCGCAAGCTTGTATCTCCCCTTGAGGCTCAGGGCCAGTGGGTGGCTCAATGGAGCCTCTGCCAAGTGTTGCCCTTAATGGTTCAACAAAATCTAGGAACTCTAAGTCACTCACTGAAGAAGGGAGGAAGCTGGGGACAGCGGTGTTCACCTCCTTCGATCCCAGTACTTGGGAGGAGGTGGATGCAGGAGAATCAGTTCAAGGTCATCCTTGGCTGAATAATGAGTTCAAGGTTAGCCTGGGCTACTGGGAGACCCTGCCTCAGTAGCAACAGACAGACAGAAAAGTGACAGTACAAAGGAGGGCTTTGACACTTAGAGGCCACCATGACCCGCCTGTGAGAATCCAGGGATGTGAGTTCAGAGGCTCCTGAGGGGCCTCTGTGCCTCTCTTGTCCCTTCTTGGATGCTAGGCTCACTTCAGAGGGCCTGGGAGGAGGCTGGGCACCTATGGGCTCTGGTGCCCCCACCGGCTTCCCTCTACTGCCGGAAGAACAGGGTACAGGTACATCTTGGGAAGGCCATCACAGGCCGCCTCCCTGCAGCTGTCCCCAAGCAGACGGAGGCCGTGACACCACGTTCCTGCCGAAGCCTGTGGGTGTCTCCTGACTCCCCCTTTTATGCTCAGACACTTCTCCGGTGACGTCCCTGTTGCCATGGCGAGAGGCGCCCTATTCTATCAGAGTGACAATCACCACCTCACTGGGACTAGAGCCAGCTCAGCCCAAAGGCAGATTAATCCTGCCACCACAGTCTGACGCTGAGCCTCAGGGGATACAGCTGCCAGCCACAGCACTGATCCTGAGGAGGGGCAGAGCAGAGTGGGGGCATGAGGGGTCTCCTTTAGAGCCATCCCTGGGGTGTTCTGGGTTGGGAGAGATCAAGCGGACATGGGTCCTTCCTTCTAGGTGCTCTGTGTACAATCTGCTACAAGAGCCTAGGCTCCGTTATCTTGAAAATGTACATCTAAAACCTGCCTTTCGGCTCTGTGTTAGGGGTCATGTATTCACTCAATCAACATCTGCTGAGCTCCCACCAAATGCCACGGAGGGGAGAGCGGGTTCCAGAGGCAAGTTCCTTGTTCTGGAGATCAAAGGGAGGGACAGGGGAACTTTGTTGTGGAGCCAGGAAATCCTCATGGCGGGTGAGGGCGAGTGGACAGCCTTGGGTGTGCTGGGGAAGATTCTGTAGAGATATCCCGAGGAGCCCTGAGGATAAACCAGCAGGCTGGGAAGCAGGTGTGTGCAAAGGCCCTGGGACAGGACTTGCTCAGAGTGTCCAGGGAGTAGGAAAGCAGACACGTGTGACCGGCTGTATGACCCCTGCAGGTCAATGACCTTTCCCAGCCTTAGAAGAGCAAAGAGGAGAGTTGGAAAGTATTCCGCAAGCTCTGCTCTTGCCCCTGGCGGTCGTCTTGGGTTTCACTGGATTGACCCTCATCTGACCTCTGGTCGTCAGCTGTGAGAACTAAGTGACAGAGGGAGGGTACTGCACCCCAGCCTGAGGTTTCAGCCCATGGAACTCCCCAGAAACAATAACAACAATGAAAACAAAACAAAACAAAAAACAGAAAAGCTTTTGGCCTTGAGTGTCAGGCCAGGGAACTGCACAAATACCGCCCCAGCTCTGTGTCCTGCAACAGGTTCTCTGACACCCTCATGCCTCCATTTCTGCAGTCTGATGGGATCTATGTAACGGATCTACGTCGTGAGACTGTGGGGCTCACAGAAGACCGTTTGCAAGAATACTTGACTCCGGGCAGAGCCACACTAGCTGTCCCAAGGTGACCCGAATGGCTGAAAAACGTGAAGGTGGGAGCTGGCCAAGTGACCGGCTGGAAACCAGAGAGCCCAGCAAGGTGCTGATGAGGGATGCGGCTGGGGCTCAGTCACCAAACGGGTGCTCAGGTCCCACAGCATGCCTCTTAGGAGGAAGAAAGATCCCTAAATCAACCCCCCACACCTCGTGCCCTGTCACCTGCCAGACCTCAGCCTGGTTCCATGTGAAGGGACGCTGACCTTTAGGCAGATACTGAGTGGCTATCTAAGGGAAGAGTTCTGGTGGTGAAGAAAGTGGTACGGAAGCCCTGGGGTGGAGCCGAAGAGAGCAAATGGGAAGAAGATGACACTCTGGGGGTCCCAATAGGCCTTATCTTCAGGGTTCAGGCAGGCTCGACATGCCTCAGTCACATTCACAGATGGCATAGAGGTGGCAACCCCTGGCAGACAGTATATCAACCTGCCCCAGCCCTACCTCCGCAGGGGTGAGTCTCCCTGCTCGCCAACAGTGGAGTTGGCCCAACTCAGGTGGTCTTTCTTGATACTTTGAAGTGGCAACCTGTGGCATGATTGGGCCAAATTGTCCCCTAGCTGCTTCTGAGCCCCTGGAGCAGTTGTGATTGGCCTGACATGGGTGCTGGGAATGGAACTTAGGTATTCTCTTAGAGCAACAAGCTCCCTTAACCTCTGAACCCTCTCTCCAACCACCCTTTGCTCTTATTTTTATTTTATTTATTTATTTATTTATTTATTTATTTATTTATTTATTTATTTATTTATTTATTTATTTATTTGTGACAGGATCTCATTGTGTAACCCGGGCTAACCTTGAACTCACTGTATAGTATGTAGTATAAACTAGTCTTAAACTTTCAGCAATCTCCCTTCCAAATGCTAGGCTGACTGGTGTGAGCCCCCATGGCTGACTGGTGTGAACCCCCATGGCTGACTG
>NC_022010.1:12402324-12409561 GCF_000317375.1 Microtus ochrogaster
CCCCCATGGCTGACTGGTGTGAGCCTCCATGGTTGATTGGTGTGAGGCCCCATGGCTGGATCCCCAGAACTTTGCCAACACTTTCTCAGGCCCCTGTCACCAAAGCTTTCCCTCTGGTCCTGTCACAGTCTGCATTTCTGGTCCAAAGGCTTTTATTTTTATATGATGTCCTGAGAGGCAGGACTCACTCTGTGGTGTCAGAGCAGTGACACATCTTCAGGACAGCCTCTAGGTACAGCTTCTCTAGGAGCTATAAGCCAGGATGGCGGGCTGCAGCCACAACATCAGGGCCTTGTGTGGAGGCCGACCTCTAGGTCCCCCACCACCACTACAAACCCTTGGTGTGTACTTGGAGCAGACCCTCACTCAGCCCTGCACACGGTGTGCAGGGCCCAATAGGACCTGATAAATGGACTACGCCAAAAAAAGCCAATCAAGTCGGGCGTGGTAGTACATGCTTTTAATCCCAGCACTCAGGAGGCAGAGACAGGTGGATCTCTGAGTTCGAGGCCAGCCTGGTCTACGGAGTGAGTTCTAGGACAGCCAGGGATACACGGGGAAACTATGTCTCAAAACACAAACAAAGCAACAACAAAAGAGAATGTTAAGGAGACCCTGTCACCTCAGCTCCATGTGCAGGAGCCCTCAGCTGAGACAAAACAGAAAAAGAAGATCAAAGCAGGGGCTGGAGAGATGGCCCAGCGGCGAAAGGGTGCTTGTTCCTCCTCTAGAGGACCAGTTCAGATCCCAGCACCCATGTGAGGCGGTTTACAGATTCCTGCAGCTCCAGCTTTGGGTCATCCAAGGCCTCTTCTGGCGTCCATGGGAACCTCCCCCCCACTACAGACACACTTACTCATAAATAGAAAAATAAGAAGATGGTTTTGGTGGTGCACAGCTCTAATTGTAGCACTCCGGAGGCAGAGGCAGGAGGATCTCTGTGAGTTCCAGGCCAGCTAGGGTTACATAGAGAGACCCTGTCTCAATCAATAAATCAACAGTCAATAACAAATTAAAAAAAAAAGCACGAGGTCCTGAACCCACTTAAAATAACAGCCACAGTGGTGAGTATTTGTGACCCCAGTGCTGGGGAGGTGGAGGCAAGAGAACTACTGGACAGCCAGCCTGCCCAGTGAGCTGGAGGTGCAGCCAGCCTACCCAGTGAGCTGGGGTGCAGCCAGCCTGCCCAGTGATGCAGCCAACCTGCCAAGTGAGCTGGGGTGCAGCCGGCCTGCCCAGTGATGCAGCCAATCCGCCCAGTGATGTAGCCGGCTTGCCCAGTGAGCTGGGGGCGCAGCCAGCCTGCCCAGTGAGCTGGGGTGGGTGCAGGGAGAGTGATTGAAGACAGTTGTCCCCAATTTATAACCTCCAAGTTTCACAGGTGAGCTATCCCATACACACATGCATACACACATAACACAGACACACACACACACATATAATACAGATACACACATGCACACACAAAGACATTTTGTAATGAAAAGAAACACAGATTGTAATGAAACAAAATGAACCGACTATACCAACTTCCTGTGACAGACTTTTATGGGCATAGTCGGTGGAGGGCAAGCAGGAGGGTGACCAACCCTCAGGTACAGGCTTCCCCTTGGGGTGACAAAAACAATCAGGAAGGATGTGGTGGTGGCTGAGAATGTGCTGTTTGTCCCGTGTGGGCTCTCTCTCCCTCTCTCTGTGTGTCTGTGTTTTTGTTTTGTTTTTGTTGTTGATGATACTGTTTTTGAGACAATTTCTCTGAGTAGCCCTGGCTGTCCTGGAACTCGCTCTGTAGACCAACCTGGCCTCGAGCTCAGAGATCCATCCACCTGCCTCGGTCTCCTGAGTGCTGGGATTAAAGGTGTGCATCACCACCACTCGACCTTCCTTTAACTCCATCCGGCACTCTTGTTACACAGACAAATCCTGTCTCAAAAAGACAAAAACAAACAAAACAAAAACCCACAAAAAAAAATCATTATGTCTGTGTGCCGGGTATGTGTCTGGTGCTTAGGGAGGCCAGAAGAGGATGCTGGATCCCCTAGAACTGGAGTTATAGATGGCTGTGGTCACTATATGAGTGCTGGAATTGAACCTTGGTCCGTCCGCAGCAGCAACCTGTGCTCTAACCACTGAGTTACCTCTCCAGCCCCAATGACACTTTTCTGTCTGCTCCTCTGTATTTGCTCTTTACTGTTGCTTGCTGTGCCCTTGACAGATTCAGCCTCATGCAAAGCCCAGCTGTGCCATCACTCTAGACCCATCCGGCATGCCTGTGTGCACTATGCCCAGTATGTCCCAGCAAAAGCAGCCAACCTGTGCCTGCTGCTGGGGACAGAAACCGGGGCTGGGGAGTCGGCAACGGACTTGAATCTGTGGGGTGTTTTATCTCACGCATGTTGCTTTAAGGAAGCAAACAGCTCCCAGGTGAGTTGAAAAAGAATCTGAGAGTACTGGGAACTGGCAGGCCCTGCTGCGTGGGCAGTAAGGAGGCTGTGTGTCAGATGTCGGGAGGAGTGCCAGGCTCAGCCTTTGTACTGAGGACAAATGTCCTCTCTATCCCAGGAGAGAGTCTGTTTTGAACGACAACTAAGCCCAATAGCAGTCCAGGAGACTTTACTAGAACACAGTGGAGCCTGAAATGGGTCAGGACTCAGGACCCGATTTTACTTTTTGTGTATTTTATTTTATGTGTGTGTCTCACCTGCATGCAAATGTGTGAACCACATGTGTGCCTGATGCCCTCAGAATTCAGAAGAGGATGTTTGATTTTCTGAAACTGGAGTTATAGGTGGTTGTGAGCCACCATGTGGGTGCTGGGAACCAAACCCAGATACTCAGCAAGAGCAACCAGTGCTCTTAACCACAGAGCCATCTCTCCAGCCCCTTAAAAAAAAAAAAAACACCTTTTTTTGGGAAGTATGGTCTCATGTAGCCAGGCTGGCCTCCAGTTCAATATGTAGGCAAAGATGGCCTTGAACTACCAATCCTCCTGCCTCTATTTCCCAAGTCTTCAGATTACAGGACACAGCACCATGCCCAGTTTAGTGCTGGAGACGGAACCAGTTCTTCATACATGACAGGCAAACCATCATGAGCCACATTCCTAGTCCCTCTATTTACAAAAGGGAAAATAGTCTGGGAACCCCGGACGGGGGCTGGTGGCAAGAGCAGGGCATGGCCAGATGGCTCACTTGTGGGGACCTTGTCAATTTCCTGTCTTCCTGAGAGACCACCCTGGTGGCCCAGATGGCTGCTGAGTACCCAGGGCCTCTGGATTTCTCTTCACTGTCCCTGCTGTGGGAACTGTGACCTAGCCCTACACCCACTCTGTCTGGCCAAGTCATTCCCACAAACAAGTTTTTAGGTAATTTCCATGTGTAAAGCCAGTCAGATTTATCTTAATAACCTGTATTAGTCAACAGACTTTTGCCCAGAGGAAGAAACCCCCTTCCAATAGCCTTCATCAAGTTACAGTTTCAGGAATGGCTGGATCTGGGTGCTTGCACACACTCATGGGGGTGGGGGGGGATGGGGTGGAGGTAACAGCAGCTGACTATGGATTTCCTGGGCGGCGGGGGTGGGGGGGTTGGGAAGTGAGGGGGGAGGGGGTGAGGGGTGGGGAGGGTGGGGAGGTGGGGCTGCAGCAGCTGTCACTGTGGCAGCCTGAGCTGGAAGGGAGTTCCTCTGAGTTGATGATGCCCATATCCAGGCCCTGATTGGCAGGGCTCTGAACCAGAGTTGAGCTGCTCCTCCATAGAGAGCACATTAGAGGTTGTGCGGAGGTGATGGCATTCTGGGGACTTTCAGATGTTCTTTATTAGGCAGGGAGGGATGGTCCCGGCCAGAGCAAGCCATGGTTCTAATCAGTTTATGATTGGTTATGCAAATGTCTTAGGATAGAGGTGTGGCCTGACAGGCCCTGGAGTTAACGGGAATGCTCTGGAATTGTCTCCCTACACTGTGTCCCAACACTGGTACTAAAAGCTGGTCAGAGGGGCTGGAGAGATAGCTCAGTGGTTAAGAGCTCTGGCTGTCCTTCCAGAGGATCCAGGTTCAATTCCCAGCACCCACATGGCAGCTCACAACTGTCTGTAACTCAAGTTCCAGATCTGACATCCTCACACCAATGCACATAAAATAAAGTTGAATAATGGGGGGAAAAAAAAAGCTGGTCAGAGCAGGGTGCTCTGGATAACCCTGTGGTAGATTATAGTCTCATACGGTGCTACTTCTGGGCTGCCCAAGTGAACCCCATGAGGCCCACATGTTGATGGGGGCAGCAGGAAGAGCTGGGGTTCTGAGCCGCAGCTGTGATGGGTGGTGGGGGTGGGGGCGTTGAGAGCGCTGGTTTCTGGGAGTTCACTCTGGCTGCAGCTCCTGAGGGACGCTTCTCTGGCCTTTTGTCTGTAAACGGGAGTGTCTTTAGGGTGCAACTCCAAGGGACTCTCGCTTGAGGCATGAGTAGGCATTTAGATCAGGAGCTCTGGAATGGTCGTAAGGAATCAGACTACAGAATTGGGATTGCAGGACGAAAGTGCTGGCATCAATTAGTGATGCCTGTGCTGGGAGCAGAGGATGGAGGATGGTAAGCATACAGGGCATGGCGGCATTTGCTGAGATGTTTCCTGGTCCTATCAAAGCTTTCAAGGAGGCAACATCAATGATGAAGACCACCCAGTGACCGAGGACACATGTGCTTCTGTTGGGTGCTGAACAGAACCCTCTAGAATGGCACCCAAAGGCAACACTGTCCCAGCTCCTCCATCTGCACATAAGCATCAACTGTGCTCCGTTCCCCCGATTCCAGCCCCCACCTCGGGTGTGACAATTACGGTAGTAGGTGGTGTTGGTCTCGGCTTCCGTGGTACCTCAGACACCTTCACATGCCCCTCACCCTCACACACAGTGGCTCCTGGACAGCCCATGTTTCTTCCCAAGTTGCTATACTTTTGAAAGCTTTCTGTTGACGTCCAGTATGCATTCAGAAAAGTGCACAGGCCTCCCTAGGGAAACTTTTGGGTGTGCGTGTGTGCTTGCCACTGTGCAGGTGTAGAGATCAGAGGATACCCTGCTGGATTCTCCTTCCTCCAGGTTAGTTCTAGGGATCAAACTGAGGTCTGTCAGGTGTGGCAACAAGCACCTTCACTCACTGAGCTATCTGCTTTTGTCACTGTTGTTCTGTTCTGTTGAGACAGACTTCCATACTGTAGTAGCCAGGGCTTGCCTTGAATTCACCCTGTAGCCTGAGCTGGTGTTGAACTTGCAATCCTTCTGCCTCAGTATTGGGGATACAGGTGTGTGCCACCAGTCCTGACTAGGAATGTTCCCAGAACAACCTTATCACTGTAGTCAATCCTACCTCAACAAGTATTGTGAGCCCAGCCCCAGCCTTTACTCCAGAGTCCTCCTGAATAAGAGGCCCCTAAATGATGCTCACTTACCACTGGGGGTAGCTGTACCTAAACTGATCCTTTAAGCCAACAGAACCTGCTGTGCTGTATGTCTCTGTGTCTGGTCTCATCCCCATCTCTACGGCTTGTTATTTCTCTTTGCTATATAAGATGCCTTGGCCAATGACTACACCAGGCTTCTCTGTTCCAGGGTTTATGTGGACAGGCATCTGAGGAGCATCTTCACATGGGTAGCCCTTCTGCAGTCATCTCCTCGGCCTGCTTGTCTAAGCACAGGGACACTTTCTCAAGGGATTCTTTCAGGATGGAGGTTGAGTCACAGGATAGACGGGAGGTCACATAGGATGGATGGAATTTTCCCATGTGGCCGAAAGACCTTATACTGTTACTTGTGTGAGTGATCCTGCGTGTGTGCATACACATGTGAGTGTGTGCACATGTGTGTGCACATGTGTATATGTGTGTGTGTGCATGCACAGGTGCATGTGATGCTGAGGATGTACCAGGCGTCACAGGTACTACATGAGCGCTCTATCTCTGGCTATATCCTGGCCCAGACTTCACATTTTTTGCAGAGAAGCTTGTATGTGGGGGATGGGGCAGTGTGGGAGAAAGTGTGCAGAGGTTAAGAGGAACTCTGCAGTTCTGCCTTGGCATGACCACCACAGCTGATGGCCTCACTGGAACGAATGGGCTCTGCTCCTTCAAGCCCAGGCTTCTCACCACTGAGTTTCAATGGGGCTCTCGCTGCACAGTGCAGGGTGGGGACTGGGTCTCCTGTCACCTTCCCGTCCCCTACTGAGCTCTGCCACCTCTCTGTCCTGAGACCTTTAGTTCTCATCACATTCCCTGCCGTGTGTGTATGTGTGTGTGTGTGTGTGTGTGTGTGTGTGTGTGTGTGCGCGCGCGCGCGCACATGCCCTATGAAGGGAGAACTGACCGCAGGGCCTGCTGAGATGGAAACCCGCCAGACTCCTTGCTGCACAGGGAAGGGCAGATGGACAGTTTGCACCTTGTAGACACCAAACTCCCTGTTCTGCCTCAGGGTCTTTGCACTTCCTGTTCTCCTTGCTTGAAACGCCTTTCTGTGGATATCCCCACCACGACTGCTTCTCTCTTCATAGAGGCCGGTGTGTCCTTGCCATCTCCCCCAAAGGCTGGTGTTCTCACTTCCTGTTGTAATATGAGTGGCCGGGCTGCATCCCCAGCACCCCGGCCGCCTGGCTAGCTTATGCCCCGAAATAACAACACACAAATTGTATTCTTTTAAACACTGCTTGGCCTATTATATCTAGCCTCTTCTCTGCTAACTCTCGCACCTGGACTAGCCCATTTCCAATCATGTGTGTAGCACCCCAAGGTGCGCTTACCGGGAAGATTCTAGCCTACATCCATCCTGGGTCGGAGCTGAATCGCATGTGTCTCAGAGAGCAGAGCTATGCATCTGCCCGGGAGAGGGGAGCATGGTGTCTCTGAGTTCACTTCCTCTTCCTCCCAGCATTCTGTTCTGTTTACTCCTCCCACCTATGTTTTAACCTATCAGGGCCAAGCAGTTTCTTTATTGCTTAACCAATGAAATCAACAGATTGATATATGACACTCCCACATCAACTTCCAGTTTATTCTTTGCTGTGTACATGTTAGTATGCACACACGTGTGCAGGCCCGAGGACCTCAGGCATCATTCCATCATTCCTTATGTGCCTCGAACTTATTGTTGAGACAGGGCCCCTCACAGCTTTGGAACTTGCCAAAGTAACTTGGTTATGGGGGGTCACTGAGCCCCACAGATCTGCTTGTCTTTCTACCTCCCCAGCATGGGGATC
>NC_022010.1:12409797-12420838 GCF_000317375.1 Microtus ochrogaster
GCACAGCTATGGGATCACTGTGTCAACATGCACAGCTATGGGATCAGTGTGTCAGCATGTACAGCTATGGGATCAGTGTGTCAGCATGCACAGCTTGTTTTGTTTTTTTTTAACATGAGATCTGGGGATCGAACTTAGGACCTGGGCTCATTACACAGCAAGTACTGTACACACAGGACCATATTCTACAACCACCATTGCATGCCAATTCCTTTGTGTAGTGTCCCTCACTAGGACATAGGTCCCATAAGAACAAGGAATAAATGATCTCAGCAGAGCCCTAGGTCTGTTCAGTGTCAGCTCTGTCCTCCTTCTCAGTTTCTCTCTTTGCCTCTTGTGTGTGCCATAGTCCCTATGCAGTGCTATGGAGATAGTTAGACAGTGCTAGGTGGAGCTGAGCCTAGGAAGTTGCTGCTACATAGCAAGCAGCCCCAGCATCTCGGGCTGCATCTCTAAGCTTCATAGGATAGGTGCTCATTGCAACCTGTTAAGGCAGCCATGGGGACAAGTGGCATAGTTATCAGTTATCATAGCCACAGAAGATCCTACAGCATGTTCCTGGCTTGCAATGGGACAGCTCCAGGCTGTGATTAAGTGTCTCTTACGTCACCGGCCCTGCCCACCTTGGCTTGGAGCAGATGGTGGGTATGTGCCCGTACAGAGTTGAATGGGCCCTGCAGGAGCAATATGACTCCCTCCCCGCCCCACCCCAATTAGGCCACCTCCCATGGGACACCTTGGCTACATAGTGTGTCCCCACGAAGCCTGGGTCACCACATACCTCAAAGTGAACCTTGTTCAAGCCTCAGAAAAGGCTTGAGGTGAGGGGAAAAAGCCTGAATGTGTTCTGCCTAGGTAAGCGGACCTGGCCTGGCCTTCTGGCCTGTGCCACAGGCAGTGAGCAGGGAGCGCTGTGGCATCCCCCACTGCAGGTTCCCGGTGTGGGGTCTAAAGATCAGCTGTCAGAGCCCCCTCATCTCCGGCAGTGGGGGAGCTAGATGGGTGGTGAGGTGGGGAGTGTCTCGACACTGCAGTTGCCTGGCCCACTCAGACCTGCATGGGCAGTGGGGGAGTGGCTGGCCATTCTTACTACTGGGTAAGCCGAGGCTCAGAGTTGTAGTTGTCCTGAGGCCACAGAGCTGGGGTACACAGAAGGAAAGGATTGGCACTTTGTCCTGTGATCTTCAACTCGGCCTGCCTCAGTTTACTTTGAAGCCCCAGCATACCTAGCTGGGCTGTAGCTTGGAGGTGAGTGGAGTTGGGGGTCTCTCAAGTTTGAAGTCAAGGGTCATGCTGGGACCTCCTGTGGCTATCCTGTTAAATGTAATGAGTGGCAGGAAGCCCTGGCTCCCCATCTTGGGGACATCTCTAAGACCTACCTGTGTGTTTCCAGAATGTAGCCTTCCCCATGAGAGACACAAAATCCACAAGGTCCTTTGTGAGCTAGTCCGATGTCAAACCCTACCTGCCAATTCCTGCTGGCTTCACAGATCACCCCTGTCCTGTGTGGCATGGAGAACGCAAGGATCTAGACACTAAGAAGCTGGGATGAATCTGAGCAGCTCCCTGAGGCTCCAACCCCAGCAGGTGGCGCTGTCGAGAGGAGGTAGAAGCCAGAGGGCGGGCCTTGATGGAGGAACTGTGTCACTGGGGGTCCCTGGCTGCATCCCCTCTGTTGCTTCCTGTCCACCATAGAGAGAGCAGCCTTCTCTTCCACACATTCCTGTCACTATGACCCCTCCCAAAGTGACCCTGGATTGACCCCTCTGAAACCCTGAGCCTAAAGGACAAATCCTTTCAGCTGTTCCTTCCTAGAAATCTGACCCACAAGGGTTTTTTTTTTTGTTTGTTTGTTTGTTTGTTTTTTTTTGTTTTCCCAAGACAGGGTTTTTCTGTGTAGCCCTGACTGTCCTGGAACTCACTCCATAGACCAGGCTGGCCTTGAACTTGGAGATCCTCCACCTTGCCTCTGCCTCCCAAGTGCTGGGATTCAAGTGAGCATCACCAGTGCCCAGCTGAAGCTCACACCTAGATCATCTGTATTCCTTACACTCATAAAGCCATTCAGGAACCATTGCATCAGCATTAACTCTTTGCTAAGTGCTGTTCTGGGTACTGGAGACAGAACATTGGACAAGACAGATCAGGTCCACATTCCCACCAATTTTACACACACATCCGAAGGGTCAGATAACCAACAAAATACATAAGCTAAAGAGAGGCCCGATTAGGAGGTGGGATGGTGTGAAGACCTTTGGCCAAACATTATTCTGGAGGCACTGGCTCTGGGGTAAGTGGGTAGAATGAACCAAGCTGATGGTGTCCCCAGTGTGGGTGGGACTCTCCTGGACAGCAGCAGCTTTGAGAAGAAAGAGCTGAGGATCCTGGGAGTGAGAGGAAGTTCCTTGTCTGACTGCCTGAGAGCCAGAACAGCAGGTGTCCTTCCGTCCTTCCCCGTGGGTCGGAGCTGGAAGATCAGCTTCTCTTGGACCTCCAGGCTTTGGATGGAAATTTAATGGCATCCCAGACTCAGCTTCCTGGACTGCCAACTGGCAAACTGTTGACCCTGAGTTTTGTGGCCTTGATGACTGTGTCAGCCCAGGTCCTAAGATGCTACCCATCGATTGCCTATCTGCCTATCTATTGATCTATGTATCTACTGCCATTTATATATAATCTATCTTCTATCAACCATTCTTTCTACCTGTCAACTATCCGTCCGTCTGTCTATCTATCTATCTATCTATCTATCTATCTATCTATCTATCTATCTATCTATCATTTGACTATCTGACCATCATCTATCTCCTGTATGTGTATTTATGTATCTCTCTCCCAATCTGTCAACCATCTGTCTTTACTAGTCATATTACATGCTCTCTTGGTTCTGGGGCTTCGGAGCACCCCAACTCTACATGGGTGACAAGTCATTCTAAACATGAAATGGGAATCCTGGGGGCCGCAGAAAGTGCAGGTTTCTTGAAGCACACCCAGGAAGTGAAGAGCGGTGGCCCAGATTTTCTGGGGTAGTCCTGAGTGCCAGGAATGTTCCTCATGGGTCCTGAAGCCCAGGTAGAAGTGTTGGAGGGGGTGGTTTGGGGAAGGGATGAGTTGTAGGAACTGGGTTGTCTCCCTGCCTAGCCCTTTTCTCTCCTGGTTGTTCTCATAGCTTGCTTTCCTTGTCACTGACACAACCTGGGAGGTTCCATCTGGCCCTGAGGTGGCAGGTGCCAAGAGGGCCCCACACCAGCTCAATGCTGACCAATGCCCGTCTGTGTGATTACATCTGGGGCTGCTATGGCTTGCACTGGTGTACCGCCTCCTTAGGGAAGTCAGAGCCCTGCCTCCTGGACCTCATGCAGTGGTTCCTATGGCTCTGGAGTCCCAAGCAGCTGTGTACTGACGGTAACAGTTGCTGGCTTGAATGAGAACGGCTCCATAGGCTTATATGTTAGAATGCTAGGTCCCCAGTTAGTGGAGCTGTTTAGGAAGGATTAGGAAGTGTGGCCTTTTTAGAAAAGGCATGTCACTGGAGGCAGTATTGATGGTTCCAAGGTTCCATCTTTAGGCGCTCCTCCCTCGGCCTCATGGTTGTATCTCAAGATATGAACTCTCAGCTACTGCTTCAGCACCATGTCTGCCTGCCTGCTGCTTTGCTGCCTTCCATGATGGTCATGGGTTTACCCTGTGAAACTGTAAACAAGGCCCGAATAAACCCTTTCTTCTATAAGTTGCCTTGGTTATGGCGTCTCAGCTCAGCAATAGAAAAGTGATCAAGACAACCGCTTCTCAGCTGGATTACATCGGGGTCCTGATGCACATCTCTGAGTCTCACTTTCCACACCTGTATGGCGATGACAGCAATAGTGCCATCTCCAGGTTCCCAGCAGACTCGGCAGCATAGTTTATCATTCAATTCCCACAGTAAGCTGTGAGATTTGGAAACCAAAGATCAGAGGGGTTGAGTGACTAGCCAGAAGTTGCACAGCTACCAGTTTAGTTGTACGTATAGATGCCCAGGTACCACGTCACATGCTCTCTAGACCAATAACCTCTGTAAGATGCCTAGCTAGGAAGTTTTGGGTGTGGCCCCTGCTCTTTCTGATTTAGAAGAGAGTGTTAGGGAGAAGCTGCAGTCAAGCATGCCTTCCCGGTTCCCTGCTACCGCCATCCAGAAGGCTGCTGCATCCATGTTGAACATCAACTCCTTAGCGAGACACCCCTAGACACTCCCTTCTCTTGAGCCACTGGGATCCCTGGGCAGTTGCCTCGCAGGCAGCCATCCGTGGGTGGCACTTTCACTTATGTTCTGTCTTTGCGCTTCCTTCCTGACACCTGCTATGCTCTCTGCAGTGGCGACGTCTCCAAAGATGCTAAGTGGCTTCCCGGGTGCCAGAGGCTACAGCTCCACAGAGGCATGAAGCTACCCTCTCAGTGAGGTCAGTACCTACCCCGCTAGTCCAGGGCCAGGGCCAGGGCCTGTCCCAGGGGGTCGGCACATGGATGTAAAACACCACGGCTTCCCTGTGTTAGGATGGGTGGCTGGAAGAAGGCTCTTCTCGGAAACCTCAGGCTGGGGAGCCTGCAGAACAGACCCATTGGGTTCGAAGGGCCAGGTAACAGCCGGATGAGGATGACAGATTGGGCACGCTGGCCACTGTGCTATCCCCTCCCAGGTGTGCCAGAGGGCTGGCTCCCTGTGCGTGCGGGAGTCAGGCCAGCTTTCTCTCTATCAGCGGAATGGCTTGATGGAGTCTCAGCTGGGGGAAAACCCAGATGTTTCCCCTTGGAATCTGGGTCCTTTCCATGTTGCATGGCCCTTGTCTGGGATTGAGGAGGAGGTGCTTGGGACTGTCCGTCAGCCTGGTGAGCTTTTAGTCCTTGAGATATCTGAAGTGCCATGCTTCCAGCTCCTTTATTTTTATTTATTTATTTATTGATTGATTGATTTTTAAGACTGGGTTTCTTGGTGTAGCTCTGGCTGTCCTGGAACTTGCTCTGTAGACCAGGCTGGCCTTGAACTCAGAGATCTGCCTGTCTCTCCCTCCAGAGTGCTAGGATTATAGGCGTGTGTCACCACCACCTGGTGCCTCCAGACTCTTCAGACACTGCCATACTAAACCCAAGAGTGGCCAGCAGAGACTGGAGGGAATGCTCATGGGCACGCCCTGCCTAGCCTCTGGATTCTGATTTAGTCTTGACCTGGGCCCAGGCTCTAGATGGCTCTTCTGTGTCCATCTACTCTGAGCTGCTTTGGACCCCAAGGCAGTATAACCAGCCAGGCCCTTTGGAGGTTTGGGGTAGGGGAGGGGGCTTTCCATCAACTATAAAGCTGCCTTCCCAGGCCCAGTGGGGAGGCCAGGCCACCCAGGGACTCATTCCCGACATTCTCCAGGAAGCCAAGAAGCTGGGAATGTGACACAAAGATGCAAGGGGAGCCTGCCTCACGCAGCAGCTCCAGACCCAAGGAAACTAACACACAGTGTGCTCAGAACCAGATGTCCATGCTGGGAGAAAAACAGGAATTTTCATGACCCATCGTCAAAGATTCCACATGGGACATAGTGGAAGCCAGACTCTCTTTCCCTCCAACCCTGTTCCCAGGCCCCACACCCTTCTCTGTTCCTGTTCCCTCCTCCCCTCCCCCCCACCTCCCAGGCCCCTCAGATGTCCCTGAGACCCAAGAGAGCAAAGCTGCATCCCTGTGGTCCTTGCAGATGACCTGTTGGTGTGTCCTGGAATCAGTTTCTCCTGTGACCTTTGTGATTGCAACCCAGACCTCATGGCTTCTCCACCCATGCTTCTCCCACAGACCCTCTGTTGTTCCTAGGCTACCCCAGGGCCTTTGCACTGGCACTCTGCACAGCTTGTTGCTTTTGGTTGTCTGGGTTGTTCCAGGACTGGCCTACCACCCCTCAGCACACCGTTTTGCCTTCTTGCCCCACCTGCCCCCCCCCCCTTTTTTTTCAAGACAGGGTTTCTCTGTAGCTTTGGAGCCTGTCCTGCAACTCACTCTGTAGACCAGGCTGGCCTCGAACTCATGGAGATCCACCTGTCTTTGCCTTCCCAGTGCTGGGATTAAAGGCATGTGCCACCACTGCTGGGCCCTGCTTTGCCTTCTTGATTCCCTTTTAACCCCCTTTTTCTCAGCGTACATACCACCTAGCCTGGCTTCTGGTATATTTACTTATGTTTAACTATGCACTTGGGGCAGGGGATGTAGTTCTGTGGAAGGCTGTTTACCTACTGTGTTCAAAGTCCTGGGTTCAAAAGAAAACAAGAACAAAGCACCTGCCCATCCTTGTCCTTCTAGCAAGGTTGCAGCACACAGCAGGTACCCAGGGCAGTGACTATCCTTCCAGATGTCCCTGCATAGACATACACATACAGATGTAATTATCCAGCCCTGACTTTACATGCTGTTCATGGGGCTTTTGCATTAGACCTCAGGGCTTGTGGCCAGGGTCCTGCTGTTCCAGAAGCTAGCAGCTGAGGCAGCCTCTGGGTGCCCTGGTCCCTGACAGCCAGGACGATGGCACTGTGGTTCTCATGATTCCCTGCTCAGCTCCTTCTGAAATGCTGGCAGTGCCACAAATAAAGTCCAGACAGACGAGGAAGCTGGTAACATTGCAGTTTCTTGTGGTGAAGTGTGTGTGTGTGGGGAAGGCTGGGGGCTCCAAACCACATCCTCAGAGATGCTCTCGCAGGACTGTGAGGACAGAAGGATGGCTCACCCTGTGGCTGTGAGCCCCCCATCCCCCTGTAGGCTTGTTCTTCACTGCAGTTACTGGACCCTAATACAGAGCTAGTGCCTATTATGTATGGAAATGATGGAAATTAGGGCTTCACTTCTCATTGGTTGATGCCTGTGCCCTGGTGGTGGGGCAGGGTGGGGCAGGGAGGTACAGCGCTCACTCCCTCCCAAGTCATTTAGTATTTAATGTGTGATGAGAGGCAGGGTGTCCCTCAGGCTCAGGGACAGGTGTAGGGTATGCAGCAAGCTTCTGGCTCTTATTTGCCCTCCAGACTGGGGTTGGCTGAAAACATCAGGCCTGAGGACTTTTAACTTGCCAGAGGGGTTGTAATTTTCTGCAGACAACAGTTCTGTGTATGTGTGAGACCTGGCCCCAGGCCTTTTGGCACCTCAGTATAGACAGCATACCACAGACCCTTTGCATGTGCTGTGATGTCTAGCTCTGGTCCTTGGGGTAGCTGGGCAGGCCTGTGGTTTCTCAGCTGAATTATGAGCCTGTCATGTTGGCTTCTCTGGAGTAGCCCAGGAGAACCAGAGGCTTCTTCTGACAGCTTGGTGGCTGAGCACTGTAAATTGAGTAGATTACTGGAGGAGAAGGCTGTAGTCTGAGGAGTCTTCACTGCTCAGAGGTTGAAATGAGGGCAGTTGGAAATGAACGTGAGATACACCAGATACATTCTGAAAAACTCAAGTGGTTTTTTTTCTTGTTGTTTTCCGAGATAGCGTTTCTCTGTGTGTAACAGCTCTGGCTGTCCTTGAACACACTCTGAAGACCTGGCTGGCCTCAAACTCACAGAGATTCACCTGCCTCTGCCTTCCAAGTCTCAAGTCTTTATCCTCTGGATTCCCAGGGTACTTTGAGGACCAGTCACCTCTTGCTCTTCCATCCACTCATTTCCTTATTCATGGATTTGTTCCTTCCCTGAACTTTCTTATTTAGGGCAGGGCCTCCCTGTGTGTCCCAGACTAGCCTTGAACTCGAGTGGTGGGGTGACAGGCCTGCACCCGTCAAGCAAGGCGCTCAGCCCATCTTTGTTGAGTGTCTGGTGCTTGCGCTGCGGTCTGCACTCTCACTGACAATATCTCAGCGACAAACGCCCACGGGAGCTTCAGGTAGTGGAGGGTGAAGGAAATGACCAGGTGTGGAACTGGAAGGCACTCTACTGTTGCTGGCTGCTTTCAGACAGGAGGTTGAAGAAGGACTTTTGAAGGGGATGGTACCAGAGGGTGGGGCTGAAGATGGTTGGCTGAGAGACAGCCACACACAAATGACCTTCAGTAATTTGCCAAGCACTGAAGGAGAAATGACAGAATGATTAGAAGGTAGAAATGGATTCATTTTTTTAGGTTTTTGTTATTAGGTTGTTGGGTATTGAAGGTAGAACTTCACACATGCTGAACAGCACTCTACCACTGAGCTACAAGCACTCTTTTATTTATTTTATTTTATTTTATTTGAGACAGGGTTTCTCTGTAGCTTTGGAGCCTGTTCTGGAACTCGCTCTTGTAGACCAGGCTGGCCTCGAACTCACAGATATCCACCTGCCTCTGCTTCCTGAGTGCTGGGGTTAAAGGCGTGTGCAACCACCGCCCGACTGAGCTACAAGCACTCTTATTGAGCTACAAGTACTTTATAACTGAGTTACGTCCCCAGTCCCCTTCTATTTCTAATTCAGGACAGTTTCCCAGATTGGCCTTAAATTGACTCTGTAGCCCAGGCTGCCTGCTTACTACTTGTGATCACCCCTAAGTATCTGGGGGGACAGGTGTATACCACCAGGCCAGGCTCCCACTTGGACTCATTTATTTTACTTAAAAAAAAATTATTTTGCCGTGTGGTGGTGGCGCCATGTCTTTAATCCCAGTACTCGGGAGGCAGAGGCAGGTGGATCTCTGTGGTTTCAAGACTAGCCTGGTCTACAGAGCGAATGCCAGGACAGGTTCCAAAGCTACAGAGAAACCCTGTCTCGAAAAACCAAAAATAAAATTATGTTATGTGTACTTTTGCCTGCATGTATGTGTGCACCAGGGGTGTGCCTGGTTCCTGCAGAGGCCAGAGGGTTTGTTGGGTCATCTGAACTTGAGTTGCAGATGGTTGAGTCACCATGGGGTGCCGGGAATTGAACCTGGGTCACTCAGAGGGAGCATCCAGTGCTCTTAACCTCTGAGCCATCTCTCCCTACTTTGTAATTTGTTTTGAGACAAGGTCTCTTGGATTCAAGGCTCCAAGCTGGGTTTGAACCTTACTATTTGGCCCAAGATGACCTTAAACTCCTGAGTCCTGAGATTGCAGGCATGCACCATCATGCTTTGTGTACGCAGTGCTTCACCTGAAACCCAGGAAGGCAGCATCGTGCTAGGCGAGTATTCTAACCACTGGGCCACAGCAGCAGCCCCTTCCTCTTGTGTTCATGAGGCATCAGTAGGCAGGATATACCGCAGAATATCCTTGAGCCACTTCTGAAATCCAGGCTCTTCAGGCACTGCTTGAAGCTGCCTTCCTATCAACTGCCCTTATTTCCCCACCCCCAAGTGCCCAGTAGCACACAGGGTGGGGCGTCATGAGGGAAGTAGCTGTCGGGGTGCCAGGGTGTAGGGATGGGGTGGGTTCAGCTCAGCTGAGGTTTCTTGCTGCCAGCATGTCTCTCTAGAGACTGTGTGGGAGCACCCATTGGGAATTTGTGGCTGGGGCATTTGGGCAGGGCAGATTTGTTTCTCATACTTGGGCCTACTATTAGGTCATGGGGAATCAACAGGAGACTCAGCCAAGCCTTTGGAATGAAGCTTCAGAGTCACCATGGAGTGTGTCTGACCTTCCCTGTGGCTCAGTAGGACAGGGCTTCACAGTTTATAGCAGTAGACGGTGGCAAGAAGCCACCAGTCCCCTTGAGGGCTGTGCCCTCCTCTGGCCTCAGCGGCTTTGCCTTACAGAGATGTGGGTGGAGAAGCTGCTCCAGGGCTCCTGGTGAGGATTCCCTAAGACTCTGGGGCCTAAGAGAGAAACCTGAACGGTTGCAAATGAGGGAGTGTCCCCAGATGACTCCAGGGGACCGGTAGGAAGGCTGGACTGAGGGCTAGCCTTGTCTCTTCCCTCTCCCTGGCAGATTCAACCGGCCTTCTGCAGCTCTGGTTTTGGGCTTTTACACTGTCAGCTGGACAGGACCGCCAGAGTGGGTGAAACAAGATGGGAGTGTGCCCCTGACCTATGACTCCTGTTCCAAAGGGCACCCGCCCACTCGTACACTTCCTTTTTTTCCCACTCTTAGACTCGGTTCCCCTTCACCATTTACCCCCCCCCCCCTATTCAAAGCTCAGGGGTAGAGAGGGAACCCTTTGCATGATGCAGGAACCCCAGCACCCCTGAGGAAGAGGCCCCTGCCCTGGCAACCACACTCCCGCCGCAGCCATTCCCCAGCTCCCAAGAGGCTCTCTCTTCGGCAGAACCGAATCTGCTGAGACTTCACTCCAAAAAAGGAAAGTTAAATTGAAAAAAAAATTTCAAACTCTCCAACGCGTCTAGGGAAAGCAGAAGAGGAGGGAGGAGGCGGCTGCAGGGCTGGGCTTCCTTGCCGCCTGGCTGCTGTTGAGATCAGAGGCTGTGAGGGCCCACTGTGGTGTGTGTGTGTGTGTCAGTGAGCCCCTGAAGCTAGTGGGCAAGTTCCCACTGGGGTCGAATGGTCCTGGCTGTGTGTCCAAGGGTGGGCCACAGGCTCAGAGCGCAGCCT
The DNA here is from genome assembly GCF_000317375.1 of Microtus ochrogaster. NCBI lineage: Eukaryota > Metazoa > Chordata > Mammalia > Rodentia > Cricetidae > Microtus > Microtus ochrogaster. The sequence continues at coordinate 12,420,277 of NC_022010.1, forward strand.
ATGCAGGCGTCCTAGAAAATTACCTATGAGTGTTGACTCTTGGACGTGATGAGCCCTGGTAACAGGGCACCGCACCGAGACCCGCGTGCTGTGAACTAGCGTTGGTCTCTCCAGTATCTCATATGCTAGTCATTAAACCTGTTCGCCACTGGCTGTGGTCCGCAGAGCGTTCCCCAAGGGCTGATCTCCGAGGCGAGGCCCAGCGCGTCGTTGAGCATCTGCACGCGTCTCTGAGGGCTCCGTGGGTGGCCTTCCCCGGGGCGTCGTCTCCGCATCCCCTGGACACTCCTGAGTTATAATTTAATAGCTGAAACGCGATTCCCGTGAAGTCTCTGGGGTTCGCGGAGCGGGAGGGGGCGGGGAGCCGCTTGCTCCGCCTTCCTCCGGCCAGAAACGCTGCTTGCCGTGCGCGCGGCGGGGTGCGCAGGCCTGGAAGGCGTGCACACGGGCCCTTTAAGGCGCCTTGGGCGGGCCTTCACGAGGTCCCGCCCATCGCCCCGCCCCCAAGCCGCCAGGAGCGGAGCCGCGGGCAGCGCAGGCCGGGCCACATCCCCGTCCCCGC
>NC_022010.1:12421107-12461084 GCF_000317375.1 Microtus ochrogaster
CCCGAGGGGACAGGCGGCGCGGCGGGGCGCGCGCGGGGGCGCGGGAACTTAGGGAACTCCCGGGACCTTGCAGGGCGGTGCAGGCCGCGACCCGGGCACCCGGGACCCTGCGGGATGGAACAGGCCAGGACTCGGGGACCCTGCCGGGTGGAGCAGGCCGAGAACCGGGGACCCTGCGGGATGGAACAGGCCAAGAACCGGGGACCCACCAGGCGGTACAGACCGGGACCCGGGTACCTTCGGGGTGGCGCAGCCTGAGGACCTGGGGATCCTGTGGGGTGGCACAGCCTGAGGACTGGAGAGCCCTGCAAGGAGGTGCAGGCCGGGACCCAGGACCCTCTTGGATGAAGCAGGCCAGGACCCCAGTACTCTTCTGGGGTGGTACAAGCCAGGACCTGGGGACCTTCTGAGATGGCACAGGCTAAGACCCGGAGACCCTGCAGGGAGGTGCAGGCCTGGACTTGGGAACCTTCACGGGTGGTTCAGGTCAGGAACCGGGGACTCTGCGGGCAATTTAGGCCAGGACCCCAATACTTTCCGGTCTGTCGAAGGCCATGCCCAGGGGACCCTGCAGAGTGGCGCAGCCTGAGGACTGACTGATGGACCTTTTGGTGTGGAGCAGGCGGGGACCCGTGGACCCTCTGTTGTGGCGCAGCCTGAGGACTCGGATTCTCAGGGTGGCTGGCGCAGTCCAAAGATTTGGGGCCTCTCCCGGGCAGCTTGCCCGGGGGATTCGGGGTGGCGCAGGCCAGGATCTGGGACCCTTGGGGATGGCGCATCTTGGGAACCCGAGGATCCTGTGGGCGGCCGCGCCCCCTCCCCCTCCGGTGACGCGGCGCCGCCTCCTGTTCCCTCCCCTTGGCGGTGCGGATACTTCGGATGCCACTAGTTTGGGAAGTTACAGATCCGAGCCTAGCGGGGAGGCCCGGAGCCCCAGCGCCCCCCGGACGCGCGTGGGAAGCGGCCTCCCCTCCCGACCTTGCGGGAGGAGAGCGAAGCGGGCGTCCAGACGGGCGGTCCCGGAGGCCCCCGTGAGCTGGGGGCGCCAAGCAGCGACGGCTGCAAAATCTTTACATTGTAGCTTTATTCGCGCAGCCAGGTCCACCCGCCGGCGTGCGCGCGCCCTCCCCGAGAGTCTGGTGCAGGCGGCGGGGGCGGATCCGTTCGATCTTAGCCTCCTCCCTTCCTCCCCTTCTCCTCCCCTCCTCACTCCCCCGTTGGTGAGAACTGGTTTTATTGCGATTACGATTTTTCCCCATCCTTGCAGATTTGATAGAGGGATGTGTGAGGGAGGAGGGAGAAGTGGGAGGCAGAGGATCCTTGGGGGCTCTGTGGGCAGTGTTAGGGTGGCCTTGACTTTGCCCTTTTGAATCCTGCTCTGGTCCCTGCGGCTGCTTTGATGAAAGGGGCTCTGAGGCCAGGGGCGTGTGTGGGGGGGCATCTCAGGCCACTGCTGGGGACTTCGTGGGTGGCCCTTATTTTTTTTTTTTTTTGAATTGTTGAGGAGCGGGCAGAATAGTCAGGGAGCCTGAGGCGAGCTTGAGGTGGCCTGAGACCTTAGCATTCTTGCTGGGTCTGCCGCTCAGCCCGTTGGTTCGAATCTTAGATGGTGGCTCTGATGGGGGCAGATGACTTCACCTGTCTGTGTTTTCCGTCTTCTCTTCTGCAGAGTGAGGGTGAAAAAAATCAGTTCCCAGGTCTGGGGTGCTTCCGTGAACTGAGTCTGTGAGAGGGTCCTTGGGTAGGTTACTATGACTACTGTTATTTCCGGATTGTCATCCTTGTTCTGTTTGTAGTCAAGATTGGGGAAACCCACGGGGAGTGTCCGCCTCACCTTTGGGAGCTGGGAGGGTCTGATGGAGGAGGCCCCCAGGATGGAGGAGCCCTACAGGATGGAGAAGGGCCAGGCCTCAGCCCATTGAACACAGGCAAACACGGAGTTGGCAGCTAGCTGAGCTGCGGAGTGGCGGAGGGGGTAGTGAGGGCATTTCGGGTACTGCCTAGCTTCCCTGCATTCCTGCCATGGCCCTGCTTGGAAATTTACCGCTGTTACCTTGGGGTGCCTGGGGAGCCTGCGGTGTTCAGGTCCAGATGTGGGGGTGGGAGTGAGTGTCCAGACCTGGCCTCTTCCCACGGAGCTATTTACGCTTACCCAGGAATCAATACTATTGATAAACCCATGTCCGTGGTAATGTGGCTGTCAGGCCCTGGTGAGGGATGGAGACCCCGCCTGGGGCTGTGCCCCTCCCCCCCTTAGTGAAGGCGGCTTACGGCTTAATCCCTTCTTTTCTCCCAGTGAATACTCCCGTGGCCTCCCAAAGGTTTCCTAGCTCTGCAAACAGGAACTGAGCTGCCACACAACTGGATGTGGGATTGTTCTGGGCCAGCAGGTGCTGCAACTCCACATCCCCTTCTCCACAGGGACCCTGGAGTCCTGGCTGGAAATGGACCGGTTGTTTCTAGCTGGGTCCCACCCAAAGCTGCTGGTGGGGAACCTGGTGCTATCTTCCGAGATGGGGGCGGCACCTTCTCACCACCCAGTTAGACCGGAGATTGATCCAGCTGGCATTCACGAGCTATATCAGTAGCGGCTGGAGCGGTTTTTTTTTTTCAACCTCTGTATGCAGTTTTTCCCTGCTCTGTTTCCTGTTCATGTCTACAATACCATATAGCAGCCTCCCCAGGTGATACCTTGGGGACAGTTCCCTGCAAGGGTGGCAGCCTGCAGGAGCTGGTGATTCCTGCTTAAGGTGCCCGGGGGATAACAGTGTTTGCTTGCGTGTTTGTGTGTGTGTGTGTGTGTGTCTGTCTGTCTGTGAGCTGAGACAACTGTCTGGGGAGGGCAGGGCTACACAAAGCCAGGTGGGGAAGGTAGTTCAGAAGATCTGCCTCCCTGGGGAGGAGAAGCAGCTTGGGAAGGAAGGGCCAGGTGAACCTCCTTATAGGAGGCTGATCAGAAATCCACTTTCTGTTGTGTCAGGTGAATTCTCTTCTCTGAACTGGTAGCTTTGCAATTGCAGTAGCAAAATGGTGACATCCAGCAAGCGCTTACTGTGTGTGCCAGCATTTAGAAATTGTCTTTGTGTGTGCACCAGACATGAATCTTCTGGAACATTCTGAGGTGGGCTTGGCCTGTGGGGACGTAACTGTCCTATTTTATAGATGGTGTCATAGAGGCCCAGAGAGGTTTGACGCCTGGCCTTGGAAGTGGGAACTAACACCTGGACTGTTCACAGGTCATGTAGGACACAGCCTTGGCCTTGGCCAGCTGCAGGGAGGATGGCAGCAGGAACCGACCTTTCTCATGAGGTGGCACCTGCTGATCTTTGCAGGGCTGTGGGAGGAGGGCAGCTTGGAGACTGGGAACTCGTTCTCCCAGGGTTTGGAGAGGGGGCGGTGCCAGCGGCAGGCTGGCATTTCTTTGAAGTCTCATTTTATCTCAAACATTCATGCAAATTTTTGGCATCTGCCTTGGCGACAGTGCTGTGTTTATTTTGAAATGAAAACAGGGGTTTGAATTATTTAGCATGGTGTCTAACAGGGCATGAAGCTGCAAGGGAGAGCCCTGTATCCTGCCTGGAGTGCTCAGCTCTTGTGGGTGTCTCCCTGGGGAATCTGCCTATGGACATACCCGTGCTGGCAGAGGTCCTGCTCCTGAGAGTGCCACAGGTCAGAGGGTGCAGTTGCCTGAGGTCACAGGGGAACTGTGTACCCGTGGTGGTGGTGAGTGAAGTCACCTCCATCACTAGGGTAGAGCAGGTGCTCCACACTGTCCTGCCCTTGGGCCCCTGGCTAGTTGTGACCTTCTGGTTCGTAGAAGCCGAAAGGGTCGGGGAAGCACAGCAGGGGATAGGCTGCCTGATCCGCTTTGACTAAGCTGCTAGTTGACTTAGCATTGTAAAACTTCCAAACAGTCTTTTTTGGCTCACTAGTGGTGCGCCAGGCTGGTGCCTATGGGACCTGTAGTTCTCATCTGTCTCGTTGGAACCTTGCCCTCCCCCACCAGCGGAAACTAGCGGGGATTGCAGAGGCCTAGGTTTGGTGCTCAGCACTGCAACGGCACAGTCTGTTTGGCCCTGGGGAGGTTACTTAACCTCTCTGAGCCTGATAGTTTGTTCCTCTGTAAAATAGGTCTACCACCATCCTTTCTACTGCCGCCGCCACTGCTGCTGGGGTCTTAATATCGTGAGGATCATACAAGACGGCACGTGGCTTCGGATCTGCTGTCACTGAATGTAGCTTCCCCATTTGAGAGTGAAGACTTAATTTGTCATGGGGATTCATGTTCTTTGTACTTGCTGTTTGGTTGGACAGGATGCACTTTGTCATCTTTTTTCCTTGTTTGTTTGCTTATTTATTTATTGTAGTCCTAGGGTTGAACCCATGGGCTCCCGTGTGCCAGGCAAGTATTTATACCATTGAGCTGCACCCCCAGTCTGGACTCCTCCCTCCTGAAGGGCTGCTGGGAAGGCTCCTCTTGTGTCTGGCTGGCCTAGTGTCTTCCCTTGACCCCAGGTTGGGGCTTGTGGCCCTCTGGAGACTCAGGGCTCCTCCCCTTTCGCTGGTTGGTGACTCTTGGCTCAGCTGCTTCTCTGCTCTCTGAGCTGAGGTCCCCCTCCCACCTGTAATCCACCTGCTGGGGAGATCAATAGCAGCTTGGAGAGTGCTGTGGAGATGAGGGTAGGGATGGTACCTTCTGGTATATCTGGGGGTTTCCCCCTCCCTCTGTAGTAATCCTGATGGTTGGGATACCTTAGGGGTGTTTTGGAAAGACCATATCGTGACTTCCTGTGTTTCCCTTTGTGTCCAGCGGCTTTATTTAATTTTAGTTCACTTAAACAGCTTTGGTGACTGTCTGGTTGCCCTGTGCACAGTGGCCACTGGGGTGGAGCTGGATATAGGAGCAAGGTTGGCACCAAGTATCTCATTCCCCACCCCATGCTCTGCCAGCTTTCTGTGCTCCATGCTGTCCTGAATCCTGAAGGTCTGCCTGTCCTATGCGTGGCTCAGTGTTCCCCTGTTCTCAGCCTCCTTCCTACGGCCTGGGTACCCATGTTATGGCCTCCTTTTCTCACCAGTCTCTGGCGCTGGAAAGTTAGTAGTGGTGGGGGTGTTCTAGAGCAGTGGTCTCCACCTTCCTAACGCTGCAGCCCTTTAATACAGCTCCTCATGTGGTGGGGACCCCAACCGTAACATTATTTTCATTGCTACTTCATAACTGTAATTTTGCTACTATTATGAATCATAATGTAAAGATCTGTGTTTTCAGGTGGTCTTCAGCAACCCCTGTGAAGGAGTCGTATGACCTCCAAAGAGACCTACAGGTTGAGAACCACTGTTCTATTGTGTCTTCTGCTTCTGAGCCTTTGTAGTGAGATTGGTACCACCCAGGACAGGAATGATTATAATTTTGTTCTTGGTTTGTAGTCCTCAGGATTGAAGCCAGGTCCTTGTGTAGCTAGGTAAGTTCTCTGTCAACTGTGCCACATCCTGCTTCTCTTTGCCTTTTTATTTATGGAACAGAATCGTAAAGTTGCCCAGACTGGTCTTGAACTTGGAGTCCTCCTACCTCCACCTCCAGAGTAGCTGAGAAGACAGGCTCTACTGAACTTAACCGTTAATAATGAGAGAAGCAAGAAACTGGTGGGCCAGGGAGCCCCAGGCCAGGTAATATGGCTGGAGTGCTAGGAATTCCTGGAGCAGGTGTGCAGGAAGGCTCTGCCAAATCAAGGTCCCAACACCCTTCCGCTTCCCCTTTCCCAGGCTCAGCAGGCAGCTGGAGTGAACGATGCTTAGGTGGCTCTGTCTTTATGCACTGGATGGCACACGGTGATGCGTGATGCGGTGGTTGCTGACCCAGCGGGACCCTGGTGTGCTATTTCCTCTGGTCCTCTGGGGAGGACGTGCCTCCTGTAAGTGAGACTTTCTTTGCTATGAAATAATATGGCAAAGACTCTTTTCTTCTTTTTTTTTTTTTTTTTGGGGTGGGGGGTGGCACAGGGTCTGTCTTAGTCAGTGCTCTGTTGCAGTGAAGAGACACCATGACCAAGGCAGCCCTCATGAAAGTGCTTAATTGGGGGCTTGCTTATAGTTTCTGAAGTTTAGTTCAGGATCATCATGGTGGGAAGCAGACAGGAATGGAACTGGAGCAGTAGACTAGAGCTTTGTATCCAGATCCGTAGGCAGCAGGCAGAGAGAGAGAGAGAGAGGAAGGAGACAGACGCCTACACCACACAGACACACAGAGACAGAGAGACATACACAAACAGAGATAGGGTCTGGTGTGGGCTTGGAAGTTTCAAAGCTGACTCCCAGTGACTTATTTTTCTACAACAAGGTCACACCTCCTACCTTCCCAGTTCCACTCATTGGGGACCAAGCATTCAAACCTTTGAGCCTGTGGGTGCTGTCGTCATTCACACCACCACAGAATCTCACTCATCTGTAGCCCAGGCTGGCCTGGCACTCGCATCTCAGCCTTGTGAGTGCTAGGACGACAGGCGTGTGTCATCACAGCTGGCTGCCACATGTTTGCACACAGCTCTGGCTCACTTAGGCTGGTGGCTGATGCTGCCTTTTGTGTATTTGTCAAAAGAGAAAAGAAAAAGCTCCAAGAAGTTGTGTTTTGTAAACTGCGGAAGTTTCTGGGCTTCATCGAAAAGCACTCTTATAAAAGGAGCCCCCGGGGCCTATGGGAAGAATGATGGCAGTGGGGAGTGTGGGGTGGCTACCTACTGCTGACAGCTCTCCGGGGTTCCATTCCTGAGGCAGTCACACTGGGTTGTGCAGGCTGGCGGAGCACCAGCCACTTTCCTGTGTGTCCCTGGTGACACATTGTATGTGTGACCCTCTTGCATACTGGTTGCCTGTCATTCCTGGTCCTCACTGGTCTGTGTTCTGGCATACTTAGTACAAGGGTACCACCCGCTGCTTGGTGCTCTAGGTGCCTGGGCTGGTGTGACGGCTGCACGATCCCCATCCTCTCCAAGACCAGGTTTCACTGTGTTGCCTTGTTGTCCTGGAACAAGGAACTCACGGTGTAGACCAGACCGACCTTGAACTCAGAGGTCTGACTGCCTCTCCCTTCTGAGCTCTGGGATTGAAGGCTTGCAATTATTATTATTATTATTATTATTATTATTAAATGATTCTGTGAAGTGCAACTTTTGGGTGGGGTCCATAAATACTTGTTTGACTCCCAACTCTGGAAGGCCGGTCTACACAGCTAGAACAGTGTGTTGGGGAGTCCTTTGTACTTCGACCCCTTTGACTTTTTTGCATTTGAGGACATAGGCCCTGGACAGGGTCTAGAAGTCATATTGAATGTTTCCAAGACTCCTGCTTCTTGCTTGGGTCCTAGCCCAGTCACCTGGGCTGGTAGTGGTACCTGACAGTTGTAATCAGTGGGGAAATGAGGAGGTCACTGGCTTTGTGCCCGGTCCATTCGCTTCTTAACTACTTGTGTGGAATGCTGAGCAGTTTCTGGGTGACTTGATGGTTTTCAGAATTCTCACCGGTTTTTAACCTGCTGTTTCCTCTTGACTTTGGTGGCTTGGGAGCTCCCACGCAGCTCTGCAATTCTGCCTTTAGTAGCATGAGTCTGTGTTTGGGTTTTTCATCCATATCTCCCTGAGTCCAGATTCCTTTGTCTTGGCTTCCAGCATTGATTTTTATCTTATCGTGGGGATTCCTTAGAATTGCCTCAGTGCTGAGGTCTAGGAGGAAGGTGCTAAGTGGGGTGTCTATAAAAATCTGTCTCCTGAGTGAGGTGGGGGTGAGGGTGTTCTTTCCACCAATGTTCCCTTGGGGAAACTGAGCCTGACTGGGGTGTGGCTTAGCAAGTTAAACTCTGAGCAAGTACCTTTGGGCACCTGTCTACCTTGGGGGTTTGACAGAGTGACTTTTTTTTTTCTTTTTGGGTTTTGGTCTTTCTTTCTTTTTTTTAATTTATGGTTTTGGTTTTTCAAGACAGGGTTTCTCTGTAGCTTTGGAGTCTGTCCTGGAACTAGCTCTTGTAGACCACAGAGATCCGCCTGCTTCTGCCTCCCAAGTGCTGGGATTAAAGGCGTGCGCCACCACCACCTGTCTGGCGATAGAGTAAGAATGTATCCTGGAGTGGTATGTCACCTATTGGTGCCCAGGGACCCTGGGGTACTGCCCCAGATGCTTTCAGGTGCCTCCCATTTCCTCTGACCTACCTGTGTGGCACTGTATTGGGAAGGGAGATGGTTGCGAGCCCCAGGTGTGGCTGGAGCTGGGATTGGGGCTGGGACTGGTGTGGGGCTGTCTGCTACGGGGAATGCAGCATCCGGGTGCTCTGGGGTCAGTCTTTACTGACCTGAGTGGCCTCCAGGGTTAATTGTTCCTTGGCAGGTGGCCCTCAGGGTCAGTCTATTGTGCAGGTGTCCTTAGGATCCGTCTATGTTCCCCACCCCCACCCCCACCCCCATGGCCAGTTTTCCCCGGGCTGGTGACTGGGCTCCCCTCTGCCTTTGGGTGCACTTGGTATTCTGTGACTTTGGACCCTTGAGGAAATCTGCTCAAGCCCAGGTTGTAGACAGGCTGCTGTGGACTTAGAGCAAAGTGGGGACCTTGCAGGGTGCGAAGGGGTGAAAGGAACCAGGGAGCTCTTACCCCACAGGCGTGACCCAGCTGCTCCAAGCTCATGAGCTGGGGTACATGCCCCTCTTGCCGTCTTCAGCAGGGTCTCAGCATCCCAGGATCTAAGTTGACGAAGAGGGAGTCAGGGACCCCCTTATAGTCTGGGCTTCTGCTCTTAGTGTAGGACTCAGGTAGCGTCCCTGAGGTCCTTTCATTAGCCCTGAAGCCTGCTGTCACCTCCTAGCTTAGAGCCCTTCTTGAGGCAAGTGGAGGGATGTGAGGGGACCCCACAGGTGCCCTCTACCTCCTGAATATGTCTCACTTACTGCATTAGAGGTCTATTCTCCTGCCCACCCTTGTGGGAAGATCCCACATTCCAGTGCTGGTGGATGGGGGCAGGGCTGGAGTTTCCTTTGGTCTTGTCTGTGGATGTTCTCTGTTGGGAACTTTAAGGCCTAAGTCTCAGAGCCAGGCCTAGAGATGTCTCCGGCCCCTCTGTCTTCATGCTGGTCTCTGCAGTGCCTACTGAGCCACTCTGAGACAATCCCCAGTATCTCCATGCTTGACACCGGCTACCAAGATCAGCGTGCTGGGGGAGGCTAAGCTGGCCACGAGGTTGGAGAGGTGTTGTTATTCTTGGAGACCCTCAGGCCCTAGAGGTTTGCCCTTGGCCAGCTGAGCCTCTCTGTAAGCACAGTGGCTCCTGGGTGGTCCCTATTGCAACTTGGGAGGCTGAGGTTGTGGCCTCAGTCTGCCTGGCCCACCTTTCCTAGCTTCCTGTCCCCATCTATTTTCTATTCATGGACCGTTTCCTGGCCTGGGTTCACCAGTGTCTCCTGCTACTCAAGTTCTCCTTTGGAGAACCCTAGGATGTGACCTTTAGTGTCAAGAGTCACCGTGGACATCAGTATTTAGGGTGACATTATACCGCAGGGGGGTGTCCCCTGAATGCAACATGGTGTCCTCTTAGGAGGGGCTGACATGGAGGCATGTGGACAGAAGATGGGAAAGAGACGGAGGCAGGGCTGTCTGGGACTGCAGACTCCTGGGAACATGGAAGGTGAAGGATGAGTTTCCCTGGGATTCCCAGAAGGACCAGCCCTGCTCTTGATTTTGGCCGTCTGGCTCCCACAACAGAGAATTGTGAGCACCTGGGGACTGCTCCTTTCTCTACTCACTCTGGGAAGTGGATTGCTTCTCAGCAGTCACTCCAACCATCCACACCATAGGTGCCGTTAAAACCTCAGTCAGCTGGGTACGGCTGTGCATGCTGGGAATCTGTGCACTGGAATGCCAATGCAAAAGGATCACAGATTCAGGGCCTGTCACCATGACTGGTTGAGGTGGCTCAGCAGGTAAAGGTGCTTGTTTTAACAAGTCTGGTGACCTGAGTTTGATCCCTGGAACCCATGTAAATGTAGAAGGAGAGAATTGACTTTTTAGGCTTTACATGCTGTGGCCCATGCTCCCCATACATGAGCACACACAGACAGGAAAACAATAACTCAGGCGTTGTCAGTACCGTGCTCACTGCACAGACAGGAGGACTTGAGTTCAGTCCCCAGAACCCATGTAAAGTTGGCATAGACATGTGAGCATCTAATCCTGTGGTCCTCAACCTGTGGTTCTCAACCACCCTTAGATAGGCTCGCCTATCCGATATCCTGCATACATTACGATTCATAACAGTAGCAAAATTATAGTTATTGAAATAGCAATGAAATAATTTTATGGTTGGGGGTCACCACAGCATGAGGAACTGTATTGAAAGGAGGTCACAGCATTAGGAAGGTGGGAAACCACTGCTATATCCCAGTTGTTTGGGAGATGGAGACAGGATCCCTGGGACTTGCTAGTGAGCCAGGCTGACCTAATTGGAAAGCCACAGGATGAGACCCTCTCTCAAAACAGCAAAAACCAAAACCAAGGTAGTCAGGACGTGGGCAGCAGCATTGAGATGTCCTCTGACCTCCCCATGCCTGTGTACACACACACCCACATTCAAACACAATCCAGTCACATCGACCCAGCTGGCTCAGTGCTAGAGCCAGGCCTCACAGTGGCTGGTAAGGTACAGCTGATCTCTGCCTCTGCCCCTTGCTCCTTCTGTGCTCGCCACGTTGGTCTCAGCTACCTCTCCTTATATATGCCTCCACCCCAGGGCCTTTGCACATCTCACATCATCAGTTTTGTTCATACATCGCCTGTCCCAAGGGCTCTTTCCTGATTTGTCAGTATGTTACACCCTCACCGGGCTGAGCCCCCTTCTTTAGTCCTCTGATGCCTGGCATTGGCTGTCTCTTGCTGCTGTCTGTCACCCCCAGCTATACCCCAAGTTCTAGAATGGCGAGACTGCATGCTGGGTGCAGGGCACCTGCCCCAGGACTGCCGGAGATCTGAGTCTCCCATCTGTCCTCATGTCTGCTGCCTTTTCCAGGCTTTCAGTGCCGGAGTCCAGCCCTCTCTTGTTTCACCACGACTGCTCTGGACTGTTGAGGTGCAGGCCTAGGTGCTGCCCAGCCTCAGTGTCTGAATCTGTACAGTGGCCGACTGCCTGTAATAGCATGGCACGTGTGTGGGTGAATGTCGTCCTTGTGTCCACTGGCTTGCCCCTGCCTGGCTCTTAGGAACAGGTGTGCCTGGTGGTGTCCAGAGGCCTCCCTCTGCTCTGGTGCCAGAGCTGGTTGGGGATATCAGAACTCTACAGTGCTTGTCCTGGACTGACCCTTCTAAGCCTTAGTCACTAGAGTGCCCAGTTCCCCATTTTTCAGCTAGGGAAACTGAGGTACACGTTACCATTGTGCCCCTTCCTGGGTGGCAGGTGGCCTTGGCAGGACCTAGTCTGTCCTTGGATTCCTTCCCTTTGATTGGGTAGGAACAGTTCCTTGCCCTCAAGTGCCTCTCTGGTCACTGCAGCTTGTACTCTCAGGGTCACCCTCCAAGGCATCTGGGCTTTGGCTGGCCCTGCACTGAGGGAGGTCTACCCTGCTCTCTTGGCTTCTCCTTGCGTGTTATAAATAGCAAGCAGTCCCTACTTGGACAGGAAGCTGTGTCCCCCCTACTGTGTCACCTGGTACCTGGGTTCTGCTCCTCCATTGTCACAGGTCTGTGGGACCATACTGCAAGTGTGCTGTGTGACCTTCACGTTTGTGCTGTCTTCCCTGTGCTTTGATTCCCTTGGCTGGTCATCTGGGCCCCCCAGTTTCTGGAAAGAGTACTTGTGGGTGTTTGGGAGACATTGAGATGTGTACGGCCAGGAGAGAGGAGCTGGCATGGATGGGGACATTGCTGAACTGGGGCAGGGGAAGGGTCTTGGCACTGGAGGCCATCTCCTTTGCTGCATCTACCCTCTCTGACCCTTGGACAGTGCTTCCCCCATTTTCTGGACAGAAGGTGACAGAAAGGGTTTTGAAGCAAGAGACTGTTTCATGGGGCCCTGGGTCAGCCTTCAGTTCCTGTCACAGGCCAGGGCTGACCTTTGTCCCTTCAGTACTGCCATAGGGGACCTGGTTCTCTGGTGGTCCAAGGGCCAGACTTGTCTGAGTATCTTTGGGTGGCTGTGAGACCCCATCCTAGCTAACAATCTCTACAGTCCTCATTCCTGCCAGCCACTTGGCCTTCTGGGAGCTTCCCATGCATGCTTCATTCTGCTGCCCAGCTGTGCCTTGCAGAGTTCTGTCACCTGGCCTGTGATACCTGGAGGGCTCACAGAAGCTCGAGGCTTGGTTGGTGCCAGTATTGTTCTTATGGCCTCAGCTCTGCCGACAGGGGTTGGGGAGGAGAAAATTTCCTGTGTTCCTGCTGGGTCTCATGACTGGCCCAAAAACAAAACCCCAAACCTCCAAAACACTGGTTGATAGTTACTTCTTGTTGACTTAGAGCCAGGTCTCCAGTGACAGGCTCGATCTGAGTCACATTTTCATAAAAGGCTAGGCTGTGTTCTGGGGGTGGATCTATCATATGGGTGGCAGATCTGGGCATGTCCATTGTGCCCTATGGAAATGGAGAGGATATTACTTGGGCACCAAAATCAGAAATTCGAGTTTAGGGTTTGTGAGGTGAACCTTGGGGGTTCTCGAGGCTCTGATGCACTTATTTTGGAGCCTTTTTAGCAAAATAGTCTCCAAATGATGCTGAGTGTTGGATGCTGTATGCTTTGAAAAGTGGCAAAGGAGAGTGGAGGCTGCAGGTGGGACTTGGGAGCAAATTGGCTGGAGCCAGGGGAATGGGTGGGGTGCTAGGGTCTTCATGACCAAGAGGCTGGAGGCCAAGGCTGAAGAAGATGGGGAGCAGTGCTCTGGGTCCCTAGCTATGGGTGGCTCAGCCCCACCCAGTGTCTTCCCCTTGCTCTATTGTTGGGGCTCCCGTCCCCAAACCGAGGGTGGAGATGGATTTATCTGTTGCCTGGTCATGTCACTTGTTATAACCAAAGAGGAAGCTCATACTGAGCCATTGCTCTCTTGGGACTGGGGATGATGGCTGTCCCTGACCTCCAGGACATTGGTGGTCATTATGTCCTGGGATCTGGGGGCTGGGGTGGCCAGGCAGGTGGGGGAGGAAGGGGGAGGCTGGGAGGCAGGGGGTGGTCTGTGGTCCCATGTTCTCTCTTTGTATTATATTCTCTCAAACCCAGTGTGTACCCAGCTCCGGTGGATGGCCAGGGAACAGTGTGTCCCTAGCTTATCCCATGACAAATTTCGGTTGGTTCCCTAGGATGCGCTCCCCCAGCCATGGCCTTGTCTCCAAGGGGCAGGTGCCCTGGGTTCTCTGCTGCAGGCAGTGCCCAGAGGCCAGTTCCCCAGATGCAGAGAAAGGCGGAAATTGCCCGCTCCTGTCCCAAGGCCTCTGGGCTGGTTGCCAGAAACTAGAGCAGCGATGAAATGAAATGAGATCCTTCTACGTAAGTGTCGTGTGTGTCCTCCCCTCCCCCAGGCAAACTCTGGAGGTTGGGCTGACTGGGGGTGCCCTCATGGGGTTGGGTACAGAGGCTGTAGGGCAGAAGTGCCTTGTTTCTACCAGCCTGGGCGAGGTGGCAAGGAGATAAGGAGATGTGCTGGTCAAATAAAGATCACAGGACATCGCCACTAGCTTCCCTTGCTGGAGACCAGCCCAAGCTGCCTCGGTTGAGTGTGGGCTTTTCTCACCCACATCTTTCTGCTCCTCAGGCCAGTGTATTTCCCTGTTGGCTTGGGCTCCACCGTGTCCTTGTGGCAGAGTTCATGGGTCTCTCGTCATTCTGCATGAGACATGTTATAGCCTGCTGTCACAGTGAGCCGTGTGGCCCTGCCGGTTTGTAGGTCAGCAGTGGGGGAACAGTGACAGCTTTATGTGCCACCAGCCTGGTGTTTCCCATGCTCAAGAAGATTGGCCTTAGAACCCATGGCACTCTGGGAATCTCGGAATCCCCTCTCTCACCAACATCCACATAGCCTCAGCATGTTTAAATCATGCTGCCTCAGTTTCCCTGTATGTAGTAACACAGGGCTGAGACAGTGCTACCCATCTTGGCTTGTTTGTGGAGCTAGGACTTGAGAACCAAGCCACTGACTGTAGTAATTGTCCCCATTGTCATTAGACTTGTGTCGAGATCTGTGACTTGTGGGTTGATGTCATCTGAGTAGTGTCTGTCATGGAGAGTGTGTCTCGTGATTGGCAGATCATGGTGGGAAGAGGCTGCTGAACCATCCTGCATACACTGGGGAACAAAAGGAAATAGGTGTGGGGACTTCCCGGAAGGTGCCTGCTCTTGTGCCGAGGCGGCCACTCTGCCAGGGCATGCCTTTGCCAGGCAGGGCTTGAGCCTTGGCAGCCGTGTTTTCTGTAAGTGGGAAGTTAGAAACAGTCTGAGCATAGCCCAGCCTTTAGAGGGAACTCCTGGTGGGCAGGAGAAGGGGGGGCTCTCGGTCTCATTCCCTCTTCACTAAGTGTTTTGAGACGTGTCTCATGAAGCCTAGGTTAGCTCACATTCCTAGGGCGGGCATTGTAGGTCCAGTGTTTGGTTTTGTAAACTGGTGCTCGCTTTTGTGACAGCAGAAATGCCTACAGACCGCCCAGTGCCCTTGGGGCACTCTCCACGGCTCTTTGTGTCTTCTAGGGCAAGGAAGCCTCACGCAACTGAGCATGCTGCTGCCCGGGCCTGTTTGTAGATTGTCTCTGAAATGTTTTCAGTGCCAGGCACTGCAGATACCCTGACCTTGCTACTTTTGTCTTGGCATTTCAGTGTGGGGGGCACAGATTATTCTGAAGGGGCAGGTGGTGCAGTGAGGGAAGTCAGCCTGGGTTTACCACCCCTGCGCCCCCCCCCCACTCCGTAGAGAAAGGCTCTGTGCTTCTTTAGGATTTTGTGAGTGGCCTTGCCCAGCATGTGGCACCCATGGTGTGTGTGGCCCCTCTGCAAAGTCAGGCATCAGTAGCCCTTCTCCACAGGCCCTGGGAGCGGCTCAGCCCAGATCCCTACGGGGATTAAGTGGGTTCATTTGATCGTGAACTTGAGCAGGCAGCTTATCTCCTCTGAGATAAAAGCTGAGTAGGCCATGAGCCACCTGGCCTGCGGAGGAAGCAGGATTTTCTATCCTCCACTCTCTGCTTCCCCTGCTAGGGGCCTAGAGCTTCTCTGCTGGCATTCCTTGCCAGCATCTGGACTAGGCCGTGGGGCAGCCTGAGGCCTGTGCCTAGCTGAGGAAGCCTGAGTTACATCTAATTACATATTCAGTTTTCATGTCCCCATGTGTAGGAAGTCCTGAGGCCCAGAGAGGTTAGTGGGCTTGCCCAGTGTATCCAGCAGCCCTTGTCAGTAGCTGACTGGAATCTTCTGGACTCAGGGAAGAGAAGCATTGTGCCTTGGTCCTAAAGAGCCCGTGCCTTTGGTACCTGCTTGGCAGGGGTAGCTTTAATGGTCAGTCATTCAAAGCAAGGGGACTTAGTTGGTGTGGGATTCTCATGGACAAAGCCACAAGCATCCCTAGCAGTTTCTAAGACGTCTAGGTAGAAGTGTTGGACATAGAGAACCTGTTGCTGTGTCTCTCGTAGGTAACAGGAATGGCTACCACTACTGACTGTAGGTTAAGCCTGGAACTGTTCTAAGCACATTGGGGTGTAGGTTCTTTTCCAGTTTCAATCACCACCAATACAGTCCTGCCTGAGGGCCAGTGAGGGGCTCTATGCTGCCCCGGTGGCTTCCCCATCTCTGGATGCATTTTCTCCCCTGTGGGCCTGCCTTCCCACATGCTGTTCCACCTGCCTTGAAGCCTTTCCCTAGAGACAGACATGGTGTCTACTTGCTGCCAGCTCATGGCATTTTCAGGAGCCTCAGGTAGTCGGGGCTTTGGGGAGTTAGAACAAGGTGGGGCCTTTGGCTCCCACAAACCCTGCCCACCCATTGGCTGGCTCCTTCCATGGACCAGGTTCTGTGTCATTATAGGCATTAGGCTTGGTTTGTAATTTTACAAATTAGTTCTTAGGAAACGGTTTATTTATTCAGTTAACAATTTTTTTTCACATTTCCGTGTGTATGAGTTTCACATCGTACATTTTGCCATGCTGTTTCTTCATGCGTGGAGGATACATGTGTGCGTGTGGGCTCAGAGGCCTGCTCAGGCTCTTCTTGCGTTGTCTTTAGCCATTTCCTCTCTGGGACCTGGAATGTACCAAGTAGGCTAGGCTGGCCAGCCAGGGAATTTGAGGTTCACCTGTTTGAACCTCCCATAATTGCTGTGCCTAGGTGCATGCCAACATACCTGACTTCGTATGGGTGGGGATCCAAATTCGGGTCCCCACACTTAAGAAGTAAACTCTTTACCCACTGAGCTGTCTCCCCTGTCCTGCTGTTACTTAAAACACTTCTTTTTCCTCATTTAAAAATATAGCCATACAGCTGGGTGGTGGTGGCTCACGCCTTTAATCCCAGCACTTGGGAGGCAGAGGCAGGCGGATCTCTGTGAGTTCGAGACCAGCCTAGTCTACTGAGGCTATTTCTAGGACGGGCCCCAAAACCACAAAAAAACCCTGTCCGAAAAAAAAAAAAAAAAAAAAAAAAAAATATATATATATATATATATATATATAGAGAGAGAGAGAGAGAGAGAGAGAGAGAGAGCCATGCGACTGGAAAGATAGATGGCTCAGCCACTGAGCCCTGGCTGTGCTTCCATAGGACCTAGGTTTGGTTCCCAGCACACACATGATAGCTCAGAGCCACCTGTGGGGATCTGATGCCGTCTTCTGACCTCCATGGGCACTGTATGCATGTGGTACGCATACATGCTGTAGGCAGAGCACTCATGCACATAAAATAAACACAAATCTCAAAAAAGATGTAATTGACCTGTCCACACAGTCAGATATCATTCAAATGGGATGCAGCACCACGTCCCGCCCCCCAACATGATATGGAGCGTCATGGAGTGACATGGAATGAAGGAAGGGGGGTGTGCTAATGCTCCAGGCGTGACGTGGAGTGACGTGGAATTAAGGAAGGGGTGTGCTAACGCTCCAGGAGTGTGAGCCACGGAAACGTCCAGAAAGGACAAACCATGGTGCAGAGGAGCAGTGGGGAGGGTGCTTGAGAGACTTCAGTTTGGACAGGGCCACTTCTAGGGTGACAGGCTGTTGTGGAACTAGATAATAATGGCTGTCCACTGAATTATCCCCGTTGTCCTGATTCTGTCATTTCATGATTCTTGAATTTCATCTCAGTAAATACATGTGAAAACCAATGAAGATTTAGTTTTTCAATTTTTATTTTAACATTTATTTTGGGGGCTGGAGAGATGGCCCAGTGGTTCAGAGCACTTGTTGCTCTTACAGAGGACTCAGGTTAGATTCCCAGCACCCACACATAGTGACTTACAACCATTTTATCTCTAGTTAAAGAGAATTTGACTCCTTCTGACCTTCACAGTTATTGGCACACAAGTGGTACACAGACATACATGCTGGCAAAAACACCTATAAATAGATACTTTAAACATTACATTTATCTATTGTGTATGTGTGTGGGGGGTACCACACATGTCTGCCACGGCACGTGTATGGAGGTCAGAGGACAACTGGCAGAAGTCAGCTTTTCTAAAGCCATGTGGATCCCAGGAATTGAACTCCAGTTGTCAGCTTTGGTGGCAAGAGTCTTTACTGCCAAGCCAGCTCCCTGGCCTGAATGTTTCTTTACTAAGTAGCTTCAATTTTTCTTCTTTAGTCTGCTTGGCTCAGCAGCTTGACACTCTTAAGATGAGAGAGAGGATGTTAGGTCAGCGGGGAACGGGTAGTGGAGGAATTTGAATTGGGGCCTCACCCTATTCTAAGATTAAGAGTTGTGCTCTAGGGCCGTGCTGCTGACTGGGAATGGGCCCTTGGGTGACCCCTGAGTGCTGCCCTGAGTGAGAGGCAGGCTTACTTGTTTGTTTATGTCTGTAATCTGGAGTCCTTGGGACATGGTCACAGTGCACACAACCTTGTCACCCCAGTGGGGCTGGGAGAGTCACCAGCTCTTGTTACCAAACAGAAATCTCCAACTGGACCAGGCTGTGAAATCAGTCAGTACTGCTCACTCCTGGAGTAGAGGCTGGGTCCTCTTCTTCTCCCATGTGGCCTTGGCTTCTAGGCGCAGGCTGAGTTAGGCTGAAAAGGACCTCTAGGAATAGTGTCTGAAGATCCCCCCCCCACCTCCTTGAGCCTCAGTTTCTCCAGTTGTGTGATGGGTCCAAGAGGGAGGTCAGCAAGGCTGGGGTGGTGGTGTGGAGGGTGAAGGGGTCATGAGGTGTACCCCATTTTACAAACTGTACACATTGAGATGACTCAGGGTAGCTCAGCCCAGGCTGGCAGCAAGCGCAGGGCAAAGGGCAGATCCTCACTGTCTGCCGGGGAGATGGTGGCATTTCCATCTTGGATCTTCCTGGGCACTGTGGTGTGGACAAATGTGTCAGGCAGTGTCAACTCACAGGGGACTTGGTGAATGGTGTGTGGGGAGCCAGGGTCTGCCTCCCCCATGACACCTTCAATGCCTGCTGCCTCTTCCATCCTGGGTTGCAGGACTCTTGAGTATCCCCTGAGCCCTGGGTGACAGATCTCTTTAATTTGCCTCTTGACCCAGGCAATTAATTGTATTCTGGCGATCGATTGTGGCCCTGATCTCGCCTTAGCCCCTGGCCCAGCACATGCAGCCTCTGGTGGCCTATCCCTGCTCCTGGGTTGCAGCCGAGACTCTGCAGCAAGCCTGCTTTCCCCAGCCTCTGGGTTGAGCCTCCTAGAGCAAGCGTGATGGGGATTGTTGGTGATTTTTACTCAGGCCCAGGGTGAACCTGGCGACTGACTCCACACTGGGTCTGTTAGGCA
This sequence comes from Microtus ochrogaster, assembly GCF_000317375.1. NCBI lineage: Eukaryota > Metazoa > Chordata > Mammalia > Rodentia > Cricetidae > Microtus > Microtus ochrogaster. Next base: position 12,440,038 of record NC_022010.1, read on the forward strand.
GCCCTGCTATGTCCTTTCTGCAAATGGGCCCCAAAGGCAGCACCCCCATCCCTTCCCGTGATCCTACCCTACTTGTTCCCCAGGCCAGGGAAATGTGGAGGCAGCTGGGTAGGTGAAGTCCCCTTGGTGGGGCCTTGACCCCTTTCTCCCCCTTCCCTACCCCCATCTGGAAAGCAAGGAGATGAGCTGGGGGATGTGGTGGCTTAGTTGGGGGGGTGCTTGCTTGACGTACATGAGGGCCTGGTTTGCACCCCTAGTTGTTCAAAAACCAAAATTAATAATAAAACCAGAGTGGGGCTTGTTGGGAGTGAAGGTTTGCATGGGGGGGCTGGGGCCCATGTGGGAGAGTGCTGATGGACAGGTGGATAGCAGATGGCGGGTCGGGTTGCCTGGGCCTCTGTGGGCTCCCGGCCTGGTTTGTCCTGGCCTGGCCTATACTTGGCTGTGAGCCAGACTGCCTCTGACCACAGAGAGGCCCCTTCTCTGGGAAGGCAGTCGATGCGGCTTCTTCCAGGCCTCCGCCTCTAATTGCTCCCTCTGGTTCTGCCTTTTGTAGATCCGCCCTCCCTCCCCCCACCCTGGGTGAGAAGCTAGATGGCTGCTCTGAGAAGCCCATTCCGGGGTGTAGGTGGAGGGCCAGACACCAAGTCCTGAGGATCGAAGACTGCCCCCCAGCTCTCTCTGACTCTGTGGTTCTGGGGATAGGGCTTTTCTCCATCCATGAGATGGGGTCGGGATAGCTGGGCTCACAGGGCTGAGGAGACACTACAAAGGCTGGTATGAAGCCCACATGGTGGCTGTGGTTATGGTTCCTGTGGCGTGAGTTACCCTTGTCATTAATTATACCCAGATTGAAGAGGCCTGATGTCTTGGGGACCCAGGCAAATGTACTTAGAGGCCATGGGTTCTTGTGACAGTGGGGTCTGCTTTACATATCTCTCCTGACCTTGTGATCTCCTTGGGAGCATCCTGTCTACCCTCGCCCTGTCACCAAGGTTCTGTCATGTGATGTCTCTCCCTCCTCCAGCTGCTGGCCCTCTTGGCCTTGGTTTCACAGTCCCTGCCCTGCTTACCGGAGGGCTACAGGGGTGAGGCTGCTGCCATCCACCTCCTGCCGTGTCTGTGGCAGCCAAGCTGCTAGAGCTGAGACCTTGGTGGCCTCCCTGTGATTGCTTCTCTGCAGCTTCAAGGAGAGCTGCCGAGGGCGGGCGTCTCAGCTGTCACTTGAGAGGGAAAATAAAATATCCCTGTGGCTTCTAAATGGAAGGGCGGTGGAGCAGCCTCTTTTGCTTGGCTGTCTCAGCTGCTGGCTCCCACAGCGACACAGGCCCCTTGGGGACAGGGTAGGCTTCCTGTTTACCTGGTGTGGAAGGTGTACCCAGACGGGCTATCCTGGGAGGGTGGGGGATCCCCCAGTTCCCACAGAGCCTTGGGGCTCTAACTGCCCCAGCTTTGGGCAGCTGGGTTGTGTAGTTCGGAGTCCTCAAGCTGCAGTAGTGTATTGGATTGGTGCAGAGGTGGAATGGGGTGGGTGGGGTGGGGTGTGTGCATCACGTGCATGAGGGCCGGGCCAGATAGGTGTCTAAGGGCTTCTCTAGGATATTGCCTCTCTTGGTGTTCCTCTTGGCTATAGAGCTGGGTCGGGGGGTACTGGTGGTCATCTGGAGGAAAGAGGGCTCCTCGTGAGAGATGTCTCTTCGGGCACCTTCTGGGGGACACTATGGAAGCTGAGGGTCCTGAGCAGGAACTAGGTGCTGAATGCCTTGCTCCAGACACTGGAGCAGTTGCTGGTACGGGTTGGAGTGTGGGCTGCAGGGCTTACAATTGGACTCCAGAGTCCCTGCCCGTCCACACTGGGGACTGAGGTCATCTCTCCTATGGAGAGTGTGACTGCTGGCCAGAAAGAGGCTGGGAGGTGATGGGGATTTGTGCCAAGCGCCTCCTGGGATCATCACCGGTGGACAGTTTCTGTCATCTGTCCAGGGACACAGGAACTGGGAGGCATGGGCGTGGCTTGTCTGGAGCCTTGAGCACAGAGCTGGGCTTTGCTACTGGGTCCCTGCTGCAGACTGTTTAGCTCTTCACGTGGGAGGGAGGGAGATAGGGTCTAGGGAGGTGCATTGCCTCAAGATCAGAGACTGCCCTGGGTGGGTGTACAGGCTGGCCCTGTCACTCCTGTAACTCCTGCAAGGCTGAGCAGGTCAGTGCCCCTTCTTTCTTCTTGCAGCTATGTCCTTTCCAGGTTTCGCAGAAGTCGTGTCTGTCCCCTCCACCCCCTTCGTGTCCCCCCCCCCCCCAGCCAGCTGGTCCTTGATCTTGAGTGCCTGACTGCAGCTCCACTTCTGCATCCCCCTTCCCCTGCTGCTTCCAAACCTATTGGAGGGTTCATTGAATGGCCCTGGAGCTGCTTTTCCTGATGGCTCTGTAGGGTGTGGGCAGGTATGGCTAGTCACGTCTATCTGTCCTCTTGTTTATGGTCACATTTCTACCTTCTGAAGCAGGGGGTTCAGCTGCTGTCCTGTGGCTTTGTTTCTGAGCAGGGTGCAAGGTGCAGGGTTACAATTAGGTGGCTTCCCAGAGGAGAAGTTGATGGTTGTCCTGTCCTAGGAAGACAGGGATGGGGTGTGGGGTAGAGCTGGACAGGCAGCTAATGGGCCTGGCTTTGAGGCCAGCTCTGCCTGAGGCCTGGGAGAGGTGCCTTGGAAAGTGCCCCTCCCCCAGCGGCCTTGCTGGGAACTGACTTCTAAGCCCCAGGGGGCAGGAGGAGCCCTTGGAACTTCCTCCAGCTGCTGAAGTGGGCAGCTGGATATTAGCTGGGAAGGAGGGACACCCAGACTCAGTGTGTCTGCTGAGGGCTGTTGGGGTGCATTTGGGTGAGAGGAGTGGTGGACGTGCAGGCCTGGATGTCTTGCCAAGTGTGCACAGGGGATGGAGAGGAATGCACTTGCATGCTGTGTGCTTGTGAGCTGGCTGATCAGGGAGAGGGACAGGAGTGGCTGTAAGCCAGACAGGCCATAGTGGATGTGACAGTACCGGCAGTGGAGGGAGAGTGCGGAGGCTTGCTGAGTGTGCTGGGGAGAGCTTGGAGCCTGGAGGGCTCCTTGTTGCAGGAGGCAAAGCCCCAAGCTAAGAGTACTGCTGTCTCTCTGGGTAATACGTGTGCGCTTATACACACTTGTATGTGCCTGTCTTTTTTTTTTTTTTTTCCTCCCCTGGCTAGTCTATAGACTAGCCTGGCCTTGAACTAAGAGATTGGCTTGCCTCTGCTTTTCAAGTGTTAGGATTAAAAGCACGCGCCAGCGCCACCACCACCACTGCCTGGCGTGTGTGCCTGTTACTGTTTGCTCTCTGTTGCTGTGGTAAAGCATGTTTACCAAAAGCAACTAGGAGAGGAAAGGGTTCAATTCTGCTTAAACTTTCCTGGTCCTGCCATTGAGGGAAGTCAGGGCAGGAGCTTAGGCAGGAACTGAAGCAAAAACCGTGAGAAGCACTGCTTACTGGCTCACTCTGGTTCATGCTCAGCTGCCTAGGGATGGTGCCGCCCACAGTGTGCTGTGCCCACCCACATCAGTCACAGGGCAGGCTCACAGACATGGCCTCAGGCCAATCTGATAGGAGCAACCCTTCACTTGAGGTCCCTTCTGGTCGTAGGTGAGTCTATGTTGTGTCAAGTTGACAATGAAAAGTAGGTCAAGGCCTGTGTCCATCCATCCTGGTGCCCCAGCTGCTCTGGGCTCCAGCCTTGGCCTCCTGCCTGAGCAGCTGGGACACCCACCTCAGAACTAAACGGGGACCGCGATACCGGGCTATCTTCTTGTCCCCACTCTGAACGGTCCACAGACTCTTTTGCATTCCGCCACGGGTGGTGCTGTCTCCCGGATCACCCACCCGGTTGTCTGCTAGGTGCCATTCCCTGATTTCTTACCTCCTCATATGTTCCCACCGCCTCCACTCTGTTCTTCAAAGAAGCATGGGAGCTTGTTTCTCCTTAGCCAAGACCTGGCTGAAGGCCTTGTTGGTCAGGCTGAACCTTACCTGCTGTCCCTCTGTGGGCAGCCATGCCTGCCCTGTCCAGTGCCTTGCATGGAACCCTGGCTCTCACTTTGTCTCCTGTCTGTGTTGCTGGCAATTCCTGCCAGTGTGGTAGTCCAGCTGGGCTCCCTAAATGGGGACTACCTCCCTTGGACCCACTGATCCTGCCATCACCAAACAGGGCTCGCAGGCAGTGAGGACCTGGAGGAGATGGCCCCATTTCCCAGCTGACCTCCTAGGGTAGGGGTCAGTCTTCCTACTGCTAGGGAGGGAGGGTGCCTGCTTTTGAGGCCTGGCGCTGCCCAGCCCATTACAGACAGGCTGCAGGTGGCTGGCTGCTGAAGCTTCCGGGAGCCATGCCCGTCCTCCCCATTCCAGCTTCCCACAGGGCCTGTCTCTGGAGTTGCTGCAGATGGCAGGACCCGGTGCCAAGCCCTGGGGCATCACAGCAAACAAAGGCTTACAGAGGACACAGGGCAGAAAGAAGTGACTGGATGGTCCCCTGTGAGTTGCCTGCAGCTGCCCCTTCATGCCTGGAGTTTAAGAGGCCTGCCAGGGCAGGCAGTGTGGGAGTGCAGGCCCTGGAGCCGGGCTGCGAGCCCTGCGAGTCCTGGATTGGGTCCTGGCGATGCCAACCAGCAGTCATGGGAGCATGCAGGGTGTGCACATCCTGACTCCTTACACACTCACTTCCAGAATGCCTGTGAGGTTGATGTTTCTGCTACTGAGAACATTTCAGAGATGCCTGTGAAGGCACAGAGAGGGAAGCTCCTGGCCTCCAGGTTGCAGAGCTGGGAACCTGGAGTACTTGCTCCAGAGCCTAGACACGCTGTACTTCCCCTTTATTGGTCTCTTGCCTTTGGCTAGGGACAGGGATTCTCAAACTCCACTTGAGGCCGAGATATTGGTGCATTGCGAGGGGTCTTGGAGATGACGTTGGGGACAGCTTGTTTCTGAGGGAGGCCCGAGGTCGGGATGCCAGACGTGCCTAGGGTCCCAGCTGTCAGTGGTGTTTGGATTGTGTGGTGTGCTGCCAATTGTGCTTTGTCCCTACTCATCCTTCTGCCACGCAGTAAAGAATTCCTGAATGTTGAATGGCTGTTCAGGGTTGTAACTGTAGTGTTTGGGGATGCTGAGGCAGGAGAATGGTGAGCTTCAGGCCAGTGGGTGTTACATAATGAATATTTGTTTCAAACATTAAAAAACATGAGGCTGTGGGTGCAGATGCAAGTGTGACTATATGGGTGTCTCTGATGGTGCCTACAGGTTAGCCTAGCTTCTCTGGGATCATGGTTCGTTGTTTGTTTCTTGATGTCACACAGCAAACATCTGTTTGGCTGTGTACAGATTCCACCATGTTGATGGCCTCAGCTCCTGTGAGTTCCTGCTGTTCCATGTTTTGGTCAAACTCTTGATGTTGTCTGATTCCAGCCACCCTGGCAGGCAATCCTGGTGACTCCAGACTTAACCCTCACTCTGGGAGTATTGCCCTAGGCCATTGGCCATCGTTCCCTTCTGGATGGTTTAGATCCAGGCTCTCTGCTATATCAGTCTTTATATGGTGACTGGGTTGAGGACTTCTGTTTGTTCTGACTAGGTGCCACTGGTGATTGAACCTACAGGCCTCATGTATGCTAGGCAGGAGTTCTACCACCCAGATACCTTTCCAAAACCCTCTTTGTACGTTTTATTTTTAGACAGAATCTCACTAAATTGTTCAGACTAAACTTGAACTTACTCTGTAGCTCACCAGCCTTGAATACATGATTTTCCTGCCCCCCATGTATCTGCGGTGGGATGCTTGTTACCAGGTACTATTCTGTTAGGGGTTTGAGTGCTGGTGGTAAATGTGCCCGCCATCAGTTGTCAACTCTTGGTGCTTCTCAGGTCCTGGGGGAGTGGCTGCGGCAGGGGTCATGGCCATGATGGTCTTGGAACCAAAGGGTTAGGGTTGGAAGCTCAGCTCTGTCCCTTTGTAACGCAGAGGTTGTAGGAGTGAAATTTGGGTTGGTTGAGCCTGCCTCTTTGACTTTTTCTCTGTCCCTGCCTGTTAAGGGGCTTCTCTCATAGGGTCTCTGTGGGAAATCCCTATCTACAGGGGAAGCTGTGATGTTTAGTAACAAGACCCCATTTTTTCCCCACAGCTCTCCTGAGTCTTTGAGGACGCAGCCTCCTGGTGGAAGTTTCTGGTAGGTTTATCTTTATTTCTACTTTGTGTCAAATACTGCTTGATTTTCTGGTGGAAGCTGGCCTGGAGTGTTGTGGAGCCAGAGTCTGTCTAGCCAGCAGGAGCGGCGTGGACTGGCGCTTGGTAGGTCTCTCAGGGTTTCCTGGCAGGGCAGGAAGCAGCTGGGGACTGATCTCTCTACCCTTCCCATTGGAAGAGTTCCTTCTTTATCCATTCTTCGATTATTTGTTATTTACTTCCTTGTGTGGTACTGGGGATGGTACCCACCACAGAGTCATGCCCTCCAGCTCCTTTTTATTTTGGGACAGGGTCTCACTAAGTTGACCTGGTTCCCCTTGAACTCACGTCATAGCCCCGACAGGCTTTGCACTGGAGATTCTTCTGCCTCTGGCATGACAGGCCTGGCTCCTTGAACTGTTACCTCTTTGTGAAGCACCTCCTGTGTGTAGGCCGTGCAGTGGGTGTTGGAGATGGCTGTCAGGCTGGACAGGGGTCCTGTCCTCAGTGCACAGCTGGCAGTCAGCCATTCTGATGTGAGGTGCTGATGGGTGAAGAATGAGCTCAGGAAAGAAGGGGTGCGTGTGTGGGGTGGGGTACAGTTTCATGTGGAGTGTCAAGAAAATGGCATCTGAGGCTGGAGGGACGGCTCAGCGGTTGAGAGCACTGGATGTTCTTCCAGAGGAGCTGGCCAAGTTTCACAGACCCATGTGGTAGCTCACATCTCTTACGCCAGTTTCAGGGGATCTGACTCCCTCTTCTGGCCTCCACACACTCCAGTCACACATGTGGTACACAGACATACTTGGAGGCAAACATACCTATACATGTAAAATAAAGATGATGGTGTTTGATTGAGGCCTGAGAAAGGGGGAAGGGAGGTGTCTGGGGGAGGGTATCTAGGCAGGTGGTGCACATGGCATGGGGCTGCCTGCTTGGCAGGACACTGCCTCACTTGTGGGGTGTCTGGCCAGGATACCTCTCATTGTCTTGAGTCTTTGAGGCATCCCAATAGTCAGGAGGGGAAGGACCCCCCTCCCCGTTCTGCTCTTTTAGGTTGGCATTGAACTTGCTATGCAGCCTTGAACTTCTGGTTCTTTTGATTCCATCGTTCATGCACTGCAGTTGTGTGCCACCACACCTGGTTTGTGCGGCCCTAAGGCTCAAACACGGCACACCAGGCACACAGTCTACCAACTGAGCCGCTTCTGCAGCCATAGGCTATGGTTTCATCTGAGGCAGGAAAGGGTGGGCATGAGTCTGTGGGGGTGGGGCTGTCCATCAGGTCTTTGAGAGTGGAAGGAACGGCTTGGTTGCCCCCCCCCCCCCCAACCTCTTGCTCTCCATCCATCCGCATCTCGCCTAATGGGGAGCCACCTCAGCCTGACTTATCTGCCTGTCACGCCAGTGGCCCACCCGAGGACGATAAAAGGGCTTTTTGTCTGCAAGCACTTAGCTTCCTCCACTGGGGCGATCCATCATGCTTGCGGGAGGAGGGGAGCAGACAGAGGGGGAGGGCGGGGAGCCAGGGACCCAGGCGTCTCCTTGGCTAAGACAAGGCTGTCTGGGAGCTGCAGGAACAGGCTAGGAATGTCCTGAGCCCCATCCCCAAGTGGGCAGAGGGCCATGAGGCCTTTTGGAGACCCCTTGGGGTGGGTGATCTGGTGAGGGAGAGGGCACAGGAGTCTGAATGATCAGCTGGCCACCTGCACACCCTCAGGTCCCCGCTGAATGCTTTGTGGAATGACCTTATGTAATCTCCAGAGCACTTGAAAAGTGCCATGTCACTGTCCCTGCGCTGCAGATGTGGGCAGTAAGGCTAAGATGAAGTCCCAGCATGGCTCTGCCCTGCTGAGGACCTTGGGTTCCGTGGGGGGCCTGGCCCTGCTGTTCTGACCTTGTAGTTGGAAGTGGGGGCTCTAGGGTTTTCTAGAGGAGGGCCACTGCCACTGGAGTTTTAGGCTCGGGTGGGGGATGGGATTTACCTGAGCCTTGACTGAGAGGTACGCTGGGAGATGCAGAGGGGAAGCTGGTATTTGTGGGAGGTTTTGGGGGGCTAGGATACTCAGGAGTATAGTCAGGGCAGGCAGACATGTGCTCAGGGCTGAGCGGATGAATTCTGGTGGTGTGGTTAGTGGGCTCACACTCTGTGCTGTGTACTCCACCTAGACTGTGGAACTGGTTTTGTCCTCAAGCCCTGGCTGTGGCTATCACGGGCCAAGGAGCACAGGACTCCCCTTCCTTCCCTGTGGGTCAGCACTCTCCATCCTCTGACTCCTTCCCAGCTCAGGGTGCTGAACCTTGGTCAGGCCTCTGTCTTCCTTCCCTGCCCTCCTCTTCTTCTCCGCCCTCCCCTCTTCCCCCCTTCTTCCCCCAGGGCCACCCTCAAATGACAGCAATTAATGGTGCCTGTGATGGCAGAGTCTGACAGCTGAGCCGCCTGCCTGCAGCTGCCCTGCTAATCGGGCCCGGGGGGCCCCCCCCCCCCTCTTGCTTGTTCTATGCGTGCCCTCCCCTTTGCTCACTGGGTCGTCAGGGCCAGCCCCATAGGCCTGTGGGAGACCTGTGGGAGGCAGCAGAATCGCCCCAGCCCTGTAGCTTCTCCCTGTGTCTGCCCTCTGTGGCTGTCCTTTTCTGTCATCAGGGAGACTTCTGCTTGACCTCTCTGTGCTCCAGTGAGTGTGACTGGATGGGGACACTCCAGTTGCCCACCTCTCCTCACATATCCTATTCTAGAACTGATGCTGGCCTGAAGTGACCCTAGGGTGACCGGGGGCCTTCCTCACAGGCCTCTACATTTAACTGTCTGCTGAGAGAAGAGGGCTCCCATGGAACCAGACCCTTGTCCTACCCTGGACAACCACTCTCAGTTAAACCCCTGGCCTGATCCTAGGGGACCTGGAGGCGTTTATTGAGCCGAGTCCTGCCTGTTGCCTTTGCCAGGGTTAAAAGGATCCCAGCATGCCCTGCCCACACTGGGCTTGCCTTGCCATCATTTTGCGCAGCAATGATAAAGCCCCTGCTGTATACCAGGGCCTACAGTCCGTGCTTTCACCTTGCTTCGTTTTAGGACTTGAAAACAGTTTTGACATAGTGTGTGTGTGTGTGTGTGTGTGTGTGTGTTTTGTGTGTGTACACGCACACATGCACATTGTCTCTCAGGAGGATGTCAGAGGACAGTTTGTGAGAGTCAGTTCTCTTCCCGCCATGTGGGCCCCAGGATTGAATTCAGCTTGTCAGCTTGGTGGCAAGCTCCTTTCCTCTCTGAGCCATTTCGCCAGCCCCATTTTCTGGTTTTTATAGATGAAGCAACTGAGGGGACAGAAACTAAAGTGATTTAAGAGAAATGATTTAATGAGAGAGACAAATGTGACTTTGAGCTCAGACCAGTCCTACCCATTGTTCTTATGTCAGGACAACCCAGAGCCCTGACACGAGGTGGGGAAATGGCCCCTGGGCCTTAGCCAAGCATCGCGCATGGTTTGCCTGTCACACGTGTAAAGTGAACCTCGGCAAGCTTGCTGGAGATGGCGGCCATCTTAAGGGATGAGGGTTTTTACCCCCATTGTCATGTGCACACCTGTTTGTGTGTGTGTGTGTGTGTAAATGCACATGTTTACACAGAGTGTGCATGTTCTTGTGCCCGGCTTCTTTCTTTCCATGTGGCGGTTTTGAGTTTTCTCATTTCTGCACAAGAAATGGCTCATCTTTTCATCCTGCCAGGCAGGGATGGTGCCAAGTGTGTCATATTTGGCAGCTTGCTGCACTGGTCCTCCTAGCTGTGGCTTTGAGGAAACTCCCCTGGACCATTCCTGCTTGAGTCTCTGAGTGCGGCTCTGTTTCTCCTGGACACACTTCTAGGAGTGGGATGCTAGGTGCATGGTAAGTGTGGAGCCACCAGGGAAGTGCTGTCTCACCCGCAGGGTGTGGGGATTGCGGTTGCCCTGCTTCCTAGCCTGCACTTGCTACTGTCGGTCTGCTCCGTTGGCTGCCTGAGTGAGCTCTGTCGTGTTTTCGTTTACACTTCAACATTGGCTGCGTTTTGGTTCTGTCTGGCCACCTGGTGGATGGTGGAAAGCTTGGATGGGTGAGACAGTCACACACCTGCCAGGACTGGCTCTGTCTTTTCTTCCTGGTCCCAGGCGATTACTTACGTTTTCTTGTCTTACTGTGTGGGCTAGGACCACGGTGCGTTGTTGGGTAGAGGCATCCACTTTCGCTTTCAGGGTTACCAGGCGGTGGGCGATGTGAACATTCCCGGTTAGTAGAGGAGGAAACTGAGGCACACGTGGTTTCTCCGCATGAGGTGATTTCTCCTTGTGAGGGCAATGGGCACATAGGACTTGGGCTTACACACTTTCTCCTCCGTGTCAGGAAGTTCCACCTCTGCATTCACTAGCCTGGAGGGTTGTGCCAAGAACTCAGCTTTCTGTCCAGGGTTTCCTGTGCTCCAGAGCCAAGGGTGTGGAGGAGAGCCTGGGCCTCTGGGTTAAGCCCTGTCCTTTGGCACCCAGCACTGGGAAGTGAATGTCAGGCTCTGGTCTGCCAAGGGTCTGCTCTGACCTAGCCTGCCGTCTTAAGCAAAATTACACACACAGTTCCGAGGAGCTGTTGTGGGGGCGAGGCCTGGGCCTGATGCTGGGAAGCCCAGGAACAGTGGTGGCAGCAGGGGGGGAGGGGGACCTCCTGTTCCTTACAACCCCCCCTTCCTTGCCTGAGGGGGTGTCAGCTAAGACAACTTTTCGGGGGAAGAAGGCCCGTAAATCAAATAAGCAATCCCGTAAATAAACAAGTAATGAAGTTAGCGGGGTGCCTAATTACATCAGAGTCGTAATTACGGATGGATGCCTGCCCGATAATTGTACTTGTTTTTAATCTTCGGCTCCGACATGTGTCTCCTCCACCTAGCAGCGGTCGTTGGCCCTGGCTGGTGGCTTTTTAGGGGCCCTGTGTGGCCCAGGTGGGTGGGTGGGGTCCCCAGCCTTGGCTCTTGTCCCCGCAGTGGAGTTTGTAAAGCTGACTTCAGATCTGAAGTCACTGAGCGGTGACAGTGACAGGGATGATAATAGCAGTGGGGTTTGTAATGGTGCCCACAGTGCACTTGATGATAGTTTATTTAACCTCCAAACCTCTCAAGTGCTATCATCCCCTCTTTATGCATGAGGAGACCCAAGCACAGAGAGGTTTAGTGTCTCGCTTGAAGTCGCACAGCTCTCAGACCTGGGTCCTTCCTGCCTCAGCCTCTGGGTTATCCTCTGTGGGCATCTTGAGTACTTTCCCTGCTGTGGGCGCAGTGTTGAGCAGGAGTGGGAGCAGTTTTGTCATTTTGCACGATGGCCTTGCATCCACAGTGACGTTACTCTGATGACCTTGCATCTCACTAAGGACAAAGCTAGCTCTGTGTCTCCTCCCTCTGGTAGCCATCATTGAACCCATTCCACAGAGATGGAGGCTCAGGGGAGGAGGACCGGCATGGGCTCCCACAGCCAGCAGGTTGAAGGGCCAGGGGTTCTGATTATCTTCAGCTCTCTGGTGTAGGAGCAGAGCTGGTGGTGGGGGACTTTCAGGGTGACCTGGAGGCCACTCAGCCTTGTGTGTAGGGTTAGAGCTGCCTCAGCCACATAGGTCTGAGCTGCCTTCCGCACGTGGAGCTGAAATCCAGCCTTGTTCCTTGTTGTTTCCCTTACTTTAGGGTCTTCTTTGCACCTGAACATGTGGAATGTAGGGTCAGGCTCTGTGAGTGGTCTCGGAGTATCAGCTTCCTCAGTAAGTGCTGCTTGCTGAGGGTGATGAAGGCCAGCAGGTGAGGTTCATCTGTGGGAGGTGAGGTCAGGTAGGGGCAGTAGTTAGGGGACCTGAGGTCAGGCGCAAGGGCACTGAGGTTAAGTTAGACCCCAGAGGGAGGGAACTGATGGTGCTCAGACTGAAGAGCTCAGAGAGGAGGACTTGTTCTGCTGCAGCTGGATCCAGGAGTACAGACATCGCTGTGGGGAGCTGCCATTGTCTCAGCTCTTCTGTGGTGGTTGTTCCTGTCACCAGCTGACTCCTGCCACCCCAGAACCCGGGAGGCTGTCCCTCTCCTGCCTCTTCTCTCCCCAGTGAATTCTTCAATGCCTTTCTTACCCGGCAGGGAGAGGTGACTAAAGGGTGGTGATGTGATCAGGGGTGTCCCAGACTCCAGAAGGAAGGGAGTGAGCCCAGACTGGGGCTTGAGCAAAGAAAGCTAGACAGAGCTGTTCTGTTGGAGTCTGTGACTTTAATCTCAGAGTGTGCCCCCCCCCTTTCTGGACAGTCTTTGGATTGTTCCAGAAAGTTCCAAGTCTGGGGAAGTTATGTCTGACATGTCTGCAGATGCTGTTTTGAGAAAGTTGGGGCCCAGGACGATGACACTTCTTTCCATAATGATCCTTCTTGTGCAGTGGGGTCAGCGGAACACAAAGTGACTTGGCTGTTTTGCTGTCTTTCTCTAGCCTACTGCCTGTCTCTCCATCTGTGACACCGGGATAGCTGTGCCTTTAGGGGTATCGTGAGGGACCATGGAGCCTGTGTAGACTGTAGTCCGGTGTCTGGCATTTTGGGGATGTTTTGTCCTAGCTTGGTCAAGTCCTTGTGAGAGTATTGGGTGCCTCATCTCTGTGTTACTTCTGCCTGGGTGTGGGTTCTCAGAGTCCCGGGCAGTTGCTACTGCCTTTCATGGCTGCGGCTGCTGCTGGGGGAGGCCTGGGTGGCTAGTATCTTGGGTGGAAGAGATAGCCCCTTTGGGTATAGGATAGTGCACCACAGCCCTGGCCTTGCTGTGCTATGGCCAGTGGGCCAAGGGTATTCTAGTGCAGTGTGAGAAGTCCCCTGTGCCTGGAGCAGGTGACAGGGATGAGGGTACTGTAGAAGGAGCAGTGGGCCACTGGCTAGCTTTACCCAAAATGATTACACGGAAACTGTATTCTTTTAAACACTGCCTGGTCCATTAGCTCTAGCCTCTTACTGGCTAATTCTCACATCTTGATTAACCCATTTCTAATAATCTGTGTAGCACCACGAGGTGGTGGCTTACCGGGGAAAGATTCAGCATGTCTGACCTGGCGGCCGGCTCCATTGCATCTGCCTCACTTCCCTTCTTCCCAGCATTCTGTTCTGTCTACTCCACCCACCTATGTTCTGACCTATCAGGCCAAGCAGTTTTCTTTATTAATTAACCAATGAAAGCAACAGATAGATAAAAGACCCACCTACATCAGGATACCCTTCTGTTGTGGGGCAGAGCTGGCTGCCTCATGCCTCTCTGGAAGGAGTTTGGATTCCATGGTCTTCGTCTCACTGGGTCTGGCAGGCCCTGTCCAGTAATGTGGTCCTGTGGTTTACCTTTGGCTTGAGGGGGTGTAGCTATACTGTTGGCTTCCTTGTGCCCAGCACTGGGGTGGGGATGGGGAAGGGAGAGAGGCCATAGCACAGTCCTCTCTCTGAAAGTCTGAACTGTGGTGTTCAGTTGAGTCATGTGATGTGATCTTTGAATAGAGGGTCTTGGTGAGCTGCCTTCGATGGAGATGGACATGGACCCAGTGACGGATATCGAGATTCTAAGGGCATTCTGTGGGCTGGAGGCATTAGGTAGCTGATGCTGCAGCAGCTGAAGGACACAGGACACTAGGAGCTGAGGGGTATGAGGGCCCTATACCACCTTGGCTTTGAACTTCTAGCCTCTGGAATGAGGTCCCATCCCACACCTTACCCCAGTAACTGGTCACCTGTCACTTCAGCCACGCGGGTAAGCATACATACTGTTTTTATGTTAGATTCTGTGACTGCTGCCGTGTGCACAGTGCTCCTTGCACACAGTAGGGGCTCGGTACATGTTTCTGGAATATCCGACAGCTCCAGGCCTGGGGCCCAGGGGTCTCTTCAGAGGTGTGGGCTCCTAGCAGAGGCTCAACCTCTGGTTTTCATTCAGGTAGAGTCATGAGATGAATCTCGGCTGCTGTTTTAAGACTGGGTTTTACTATGTATCTAAAACTGACAAGGAACTTACTCTGTGGTTCAGATGGCTTGAACTCAAAACAGTCCTCCTGCCTCACTCAGCCTTCCAAGTGCTGAGATTGTGATTGTGGTCGCCAACACATCTGGTGAGATTAGCCTTTGGGATACAGACGCAGACTGTATCCGAGGCTGGCCTCAAAGTTGTGGAATCCTCATCTTCCTGCCTCAGCCTCTACTGCCTTAGCTAGGGTTGCAGCACGCACCACAACACCTAGTGAGACCCCAGGCTGGCCTTGAACTCAGAGATCAGCCTGCTGCTGCCTCCCACGCGTTGGGATTAAAGATGTGCGTCACCACCACTCGACCTGAGATGAACTGTTTTCAGTTCGTGATCAGTGTGTCAGTTCTAAGCACCCAGAATTGTGCTTTGGCCACCTCTGTCTGATTGTGAACTGTTCTGTCATCCAGAGGGAGACCCTGCGCCCTGTGGGGCACGTTGCCCTTGTCTTCAGCCCCAGGCTGTGTGTGTGGCTATCCTGTCTCTGGATAGAGTCTCAGATGGGAACCTTGTGTATTCTTTTTTCTGACTTCGGGGCACTCTGCTCTGAGGTCCCTTTATGCTACAGTGTGTCCAGGTCTTCATTCTTTACCACTCTGTGGTTAGACTCCATTGTGTGGAGATGTAGCCGTAGAGTGTCCTTGCAGATGGGGAAACTGAGGCTAGCATGGCCTCTGTGCCCTGGTGCCCAGGCTTGGGACGAGGTGGCAGCAACAGTTTCTAGTTTTCTCCCGTTCATTATCCCTGCCTCACTTCCTGACTGACCAGGAAGCAGCTTGCTTGGGGGATTAAGCTATATGTTGAGCTGGCCATGGTCCTCTGATGTTCCAGATCTCCCCAATGTTGCTCTTGGCTGGTCCTCTCACAGGCCACAAGTAGTTGCCCTGCGGGGCAGCCGAGCACACGTGTCCAGTCTCCGTTTTGGTTCCTGTTGACTCGAATTGACTGCCCTTACCAGCTTTTCCCATCACATGGAGCTGCACTAAGCAGCCAGGTTGCTGGGAATGGTGTGTGTAGTGTAGATGTTGACTGGCGATGCTGCCGGCCAGGATGGTGATGCCTTTGCCCAGAAGACCACAGGCTGCTTCACTGTGACCCTGAACTTAGTTTTGGCAATTAATGCTGTCTGGAAGGCCCTGCATGTATGCTGTCTTGAAGGCCCTGCATGTAGTTGTTTCTGGTTTCTGATGATATATTGGCTTAGTAAGTCACTTAACAAACACTGAGCTGCCTGATATCTTCCAAGAAAACAGCAGTGGGCATGACCATGGAAGGGACATGGCCAGGGTATCAGCCTGCCCTCACCTTGGTCTGGCTCACTGGGGTTTGAAAGTGTACTTGTGGGTTTCAGGGCAGCCTTTGTGGAAGGCAGGGTTCTCCTGCAGCCTCTACTGGAAAATGGGGGGGGGGGACACCTGTGGGCCAGCTGCTTGCCTACACAACTTCCTGGTGGCATTTGGATGGCATGACTATGGTTCAGTCTCTTGGTATCACAGTGAGAGCCAGGGACAGGAAGACAGAAAGACAGCTTTGTATCCTAGTTGAAAAGATGGGCTTTAGTTGTTTAATGCCTCAGTTTCCCCTTCCTGTAAAAGATGGCTGCAGTGGGGCACCTTACCTTTGCTGTAGAGGGCTGGGTCTACAGAAACCTGAACATCCTCCTTGGGACTGACATTACAGGGCTGGCGGGATCTTTTGGTCTGCAAGGGAGGGCCTGACTATCTCCTTGCTGGTCTCTGTGTGACTGCTGATCTCTTCATAATCTCAGTGGGCACAGGCTTTTGCTCTATGTAGCCTTAGTCCTAAAGCTGACTGGAGGCTTATTGTTGACTGTGGCACTGTGGGTACCCACCAAGACCCTGGTTCACGTCCCAGGGGAGTCTCTGTCTGGGACTGCTTCCTTTGGGTTGCATAAATTCCTCCTGGGCTCAACAGTGTGCCCACTTTCTGTCATGCTGTGGGGATGGCAGGGGCCCGGGCTCCCTGCTTCGTGTGGTCGTGGTTGAGCTGTTGGGCACAGTATTGTCAGTCATCCTAAGTGGTTCCTGAGATGGGTGAAGGCGGAGTGTGTCTACAACTGAAGCACACTGGCTGGAGGCCTCCTCCCCTCCTCCTCCCTTCCTCTCCTCCTCCCCTCCTCCCCTTCTCCCCTCCTTCCTTCCTCCCTTCCTCCCCTCTTCCCCTCCTCCTCTTGACCCCTCCCTGGCCTCATTTTTTCATGGATCAGACCTTCCTTGTTCCCATTTTGGCTCCACATTTGGCTGTAGGCTGTCTACATGACCTGGGCATCCTGCATGGTGCCTTTGGGGCACACATTCTTGGCCTGACTCCTGGGTGTTGGGATGGGGGGGGGGGTAGAATTTATTTGAGACCCTCAGGCTTTCCCTTACACAATGGTTCTCAACCTGTGGGTTGCGACCCCTGGGGTTGTCAAACCGCTTTTCTCTCAGGGATAACCTAAGACCATTGGAAAACACAGCTATTTACATTAATATTCATAACAGTAGCAAAGCTATAGTTATAAAGTAGCAGTGAAAATAATTTTATGTTGTGGGTTACCACAATATGAGGGTCTCAGCATTAGGAAGGTTGAGAACCACTGTTCTAACCCCCCAGTGTTGCTGCCCGGAGCCACACAGCTGCAGAGCCAGCCTGCCCTGAGAAGATGCACAGCCCACACCCAGAGGAGGTCGGGCTTGAGGTGAGTCACCCAGCAAGTCATGGCCAGTGCTGACGCTTGCCCGAGCATCCGGCCATCTCCTTTGGCCTCTGTGTGCATTTGGCTCTGCCTTTTTCTGGGCTTGCCACCAAGATGACCCAGGCCCTGAGCCCCAGGTCCTGTTTCCTTTAGCTGAGATCGGAAGGACGGGAGCGTTTTCCTCTGGCCATCTGGCCCTGCAGGACTGGAGGATGTCGGGACTGGCTGGGAGGAAATGGTTAAAGGAGGGGTCGTGGCTGGCGCTGGTCCCCCTGCTAGCAGCAAGGAGGGAGAGGGCTTCTCGAAAGCTATAAAAAGGCCTTGCAGTGTTGAGCCCCAATGGCTGGAAGCCCGCCAGGGTTACCATGGCGATGAGGAATTAGTCCCGACTGCCAAGGCTGCTAGCAGCTCCGTACTTTTGGCTCTGGAACAAGAGTGGACTTATGTAATTCCGTGTTTATAGGCCTGGGTGGCGGACGCAGAGCCGGGCCTGCGTCTTGGTGGCGGCCCACAGTGGGTCACACCACTCCAGGGTATTCCTGACATGCCTCCAGTGCCCTGATTTTTTGGGGGGGGGTATTAGGACAGAAGCCTAGGGGACTGGCAAGCTGTTGGTCCCTACCGGGGCCTCCCCAGCTGGAGTGGGAGCCCAAGTCTCGCGGGAAGGGGTGTGGCCACTGTGTGTGGCCGCCCCTTGCCCACTTGGTCTGGACAGAGGATGGCCCTGTCACTGGTCAAGAGCTGGCCCCCAGATGCTCATGGACCAGGTCTGGGGTGCAGGACATGCTAACCTGGGCCAGCATGTTGCTGGCCTTCCCTTGCTGTATGGGAGAGTTCCTGCAAGTTCTGTGGAGCCTACTCAGGCTGTTGCTGGCCATGCACTGGTAAGAGAAGTTGCCTAGCTCAGGGTGTCTGTATCCTTAGACTTAGGGATGGTACCACAGACCAGAGGACTGTGATTTGCAGTATATGGGCAAGGGGTATTGCCCTGCGACCCCTGGAGTTGCCTGCCGGTTAGTCCAGACTTGCTCGGGTATGGTGGCCCTGGTTCCTATGGGTCTCTGTCAGCCAGCTGGGTGCATGGGGAGGCTCCTGGAAGGATGGACATGTGTCTTGGGTTTTGTACATGGGACAGTAGGTTATCTTACTGGGAAAAGTTGTGGATATCCTGAGAGGCAATGGATGCTGGCTGGTGGCCCTAGGAGGGGCTGTGTGGCTCAGGCACTGTGCTGCTTGCCTTGAGCATGCCCACCCAGTGTGCGGCAGGATGGTTGGACAGTGCAGGTTGGGATGTGGGGCAGGGCATTCTTGATGACTGTGGACTTGATGACCAGGGCCTGAGGACCTGGGAACTTGGGCTAGGGGGAGCCAGGTGCAGGCAGCATGGGCCCAGCCTGCCTCCCCACTGAAGTGGAACTTGGCTCAGTGCCCTGTCTGGTTTGAAATAAGGGCCACCGGCCCAGGCTTGCCCAGGGCCTTGGCAGCAAGAGAGGGGTAAACATTGGAAAGTTGGAAAGGCTTCCTGAGCTCACAGCAGCCTGCGGCAGCAAGCCCAGGGTGGGGGAGGAACTCCTCCAGGCCTGGTACTGGGGCTGCTGGGAGCGGCTTCCGAGACCCCCAAGTTCAGGTTGCTGTGGGAGCTGCAGAAGGTATGGCTTGTTTGCCGAAGACCCTGGTTGTCCTTCAATCCCTTTTCCTATTGTGTGGCCTCCAGTATGCCATCTTACCTCTAAGACCTGTGACCCTGAGTGCAGAGTGGAACCACAGGGCCCTGTGGGTGTGGGGGTAAAGGGAGGAGGAATACCACCTACAGGTGAGGCTCTGGGGCAGGTCTCAAGTTAGGTGACCCTGACAAGCCACTTCCTGTTTTGGAGTATTAGTTTTCCCATCTCACAAGAGATCATTAACAAGTCATGGTTTAAAGGTCCTGAGGCCATGGGTCTTTGGTTCAGGGTTAGGGGTTGTGGTTGGCAGTGATGATAATGATGACGATAGTGGACTTACCTGGACCGAGGGTGGTACATGCCATCTTGAAGTAGTAGTATTAAATAATGGGATCAGACTAAGGTTCAAGATACAGCCCAAACCTTGGAGGACATGTGGCCTTGGTCAAGCCCTGGAACTCCTTAGCCTCCAGGTGCCTTGAGAGAGCAATGGAAGCCCCAGTGGGGCAGCAGTCCTGAGTAGTGTCCAGGGAAAGACCCGTAATTCTCCCCACACTCCCTTCACTCTGCAGAGTGACCCTGGCATGGGGTAGGCCTCCACCTGACCTTCACTGCAAGACTGTTAACCTATTTCCCCTTGAGCCTGGGTCCTTGACACTGCCCAGTGTGGCCTGGGGGTTGGGCCTGGGTGGGAGGACCAGTATTCCTGTGGACTGTGGCAGTGATTCTTTGAAGGTGACACCGGATGGTGCCGATGCTGGATGCTGGCTCCGGGCCTCCCCTGTCTGGCCAGCAGCAGTCAGCTGGGAGTTTCTCTCTTGTCTAGGCCACTATGCCAGCTGCTTGCTGCCATTTGTCCTGGACCTCCCAAAGTCCTGAAGTGTGGCCTGTAATGCCCCTATTGCTCTGGTCTGCTTGGAGAGTGCTAGCTGAGGGAGGCCACCTTTGTCCTGTCCTGTGGGAGTAGTGATACTGTCCCTGCTCCTGAGAAGCCTGCTTGGAAGCCCAGAGCAAGGTTTGCTGTATCAGGTGGTGGCCACTGAGCCTACAGTATAAGAAAAGTACACACTTGTGCATATGCATACTCAAATGTGTGCATCTTATATGCATATATCCTTATGTGCACAGCAAGTATTTGAAGGTGTGACCGAGGCTGGTTGGCTCAGTGTCCTTTCCCTGGTTCTGACCCTGATAAATTGAACTCTAGTGATTCAAGCACATGTCATTGGGGCATCTCTGGGAAGGGCACACGAGATCATGGCTTGCAGTGGCTTCTCTAAGAACAGCTTGCAAGTCTCCATGTACCTTGGAATAAATGTGAAGGAAGGACCATGGCTCCCAGAACCAGGCTGTCCTGTGTTTGTGCTCAATCTACCTTGTAGACTGGGTGATTTGACTCGGCCTTCAGAGCTCTGATTTCCTCTGGGGTGAGAGGTCAGTACTTTGACAGGCTTATGTGACCATTAGGTCATAGTCCCCTGAACTGAGTACTTGTTAAAAAGATTTTATTAAGCTTTTTAAGGTGTGTGTGGCACACACCTTTAATCCCAGCACTCAGGAGGCAGAGGCAGGTGGATCTCTGTGAGTTCGAGACCAGCCTGGTCTATAGAATAAGTTCCAGGACACCTAGGCTTACATAGGGACACCCTGTCTCTTGAAAACAACAACAAGAAGGTTTTTATTACATCATTTTTGGGGGTGTGTGCTCTCTACTTCCTCTGTGGCTGTCCTGGGGTTGGAACTTGGGTGATTAGGTTTGCCCCTACCTGCTCAGTCATCTTGCCGGCCACATGACTGCCTTCTTCTCATCAGATAGTATGGGGGCTGCTGCGATCCACCTGTTCATCAGTGCGATGGCCTTGCTCCGCCGTCAGCATGATCATGTGGTTTGCCTTCCACCATCCTTGGTGTAATTGCCTGGTTTGTCTGTTCTGTCAGTGGTGTGATCAGTTCTGTTCTCTGTAGTTAGCCTGGTCACCATGGCTTGCTTGTTCTGTGATAGACATAATCTATGGTTCATCTGTTTTGTTGTTGGTGTGATCACCATAGTTTGCCTGCTCTGTTGTTGGTGTGGTCTGTGGTTTGCCTTCTCTGTCATTGGCATGGTCTCTGTGGTTTGTCTGCTTTGTCATTGGCATGGTCTCTGTGGTTCTTGCTCTGTTTTTGGTATGGTCTCCATCATTCGCCAGCTCCGTCATTGCTGTGGTCCCTGTGGTATGTTTGTTCTGTTGTTGACGTGGTCTTCATGGTTCTGCTGCTCTGTTGTTGGTGTGGTCTCCATGATCCGTCTGCTCTGTTGTTAGTGTGGTCTCCGTGGTTCTCCTGTTCTGTCATTGGCGTGATCTCCATGGTTTTCCTACCCTGTCATTGGCATGGTCTCCATGGTTTGCCAGCTCTGTCACTGGCATAGTCTCCATGGTTCCCCTGCTCTGCTGGTGG
>NC_022010.1:12461727-12481175 GCF_000317375.1 Microtus ochrogaster
TCTCTGTGGTTCTCCCGCTCTGTTGGCGTGGTCTCTGTGGTTCTCCCGCTGTGTTGGCGTGGTCTCTGTGGTTCTCCCGCTCTGTTGGCGTGGTCCCTGTGGTTCTCCTGCTGTGTTGGCGTGGTCTCTGTGGTTCTCCTGCTCTGTTGGCGTGGTCTCTGTGGTTCTGCTCTGTTGGTGTGGTCTTTGTGGTTCTCCTGTTTTGTCATTGGCGTGGTCTCTGTGGTTCTTCTGTTTTGTCATTGGCGTGGTCTCTGGTTCTACTCTGTTGTTGGTGTGACCTCTGGTTCTCCTGCTGTGTTGTTGGCATGGTCTCTGTGTGACAGAAAACCATGTCTCTCAGGAACTGTTGGTTCTGGGTGGAAACTTCTAGAGCCCCACACATGGCCACTCTCAAAAGTGGGTATACTGCTGAGCTTGCTCCATCTGTACCCAGGTGGTTCTGTGTTAGGTAGGGTTTCTAGTAATAAATCACCATGACCAAATGCAACTTGGGAAGGAAAGTGTTATAGGCTCACACATCCCTAAGTCATAATCTACCAAGGGAGGCTGAGGCAGGAGTCTGGAGGCAGGAGCCTGGAGGCAGGAACTGAAGCAGGAGTCATGTAGGAATACTGCTTACTGGCTTGCTCTAGGTGGCTCACTCAGTCTGCTTTCATATACAACTCTGGATAACCTGCCCAGGGTTGTCACCGCCCACAATGCGCTGGGCCCTCCCACATCAATCATTGATCAAGGAAACACCCCACAGACTTGTCTACAGGTCAATTTGATGGGGACATTTTCTCAATTGAGGTTCCTTCTCCCCAGATGACCCTAGCCTGTGTCAGGATGACAAAATGTGCCTAGAGTTGCCTAGGTTCCTCAGCACCCTGCAGGACTAGGTTAGGGGACTTTCTGCCACCATCTATACTACTTCTGTAAATGTGACCAAATGCCCGGTGAGACGTGGCTTAGGGAAGGGAAGATTTGTCTTGGTTCACAGTTTAGTGGGTACAGTCCATCGGGGTGGAGCAGCTGTGACAGCTGGTCACAGCGCATCCAGTCAGAAAGCAGAGAGCAGACTGGAAGTAGTTCTGAACTAGGAAACCTTAGGGCCCACCCCCAATGACCTACTTCCTCTAACCAGGTTCCATACCCTAAAAGCAGCAGTGCTCAGACCCAGGGGCTGCCTCACACTCAAGCCCTGGCAGCCATCCTGTGGGGGTGATGCAGGCTTGTTTCTGGTCAGAGGTCATAGTTTAGGGTCTTCTATTTCCCTGGGCAGAGCCTGGAGAGGCAGTGAGGGGTGGAGAGTACTCCCCCTGAGCATGTATGTAGGCTGTTCTTGCTTGTAGACCTCAGCCATGGTCCTGTGTCAGGACCTTTAAGCTTGTGGCACCTGCCTCTCCTGAGATGCTCTGCCCCACCTGCTCCGCCCCACCTGCTCCAGTGAGTCCTCGAGAGACTGTGCTGACTCCTTTGTCTGTGCTTGACTGATCCTGTGCCTTGTTCCCAGCTGGGGTTTCTAGGTATCCATTCTGCCTACCTCCTTGAGGCCCTTTGAGCTCTTATACACAGGCTGGGGCCTTTGAGCTACTGCTAGCTCTTCTCAGCTCTGGAGCCGTCAGCCCACCACCAAGACACTAACTGGCAGAGGTCAGGTCGGATGCCGTCCTGGGTAGGGCTGGTCTGTCCCAGCTGTAGGCTCACTCCGAGGAGGGGTGCAGGCAGCTGTCTATGGGCGGCTTCTGTTGCAAGGACGCAGGTCCTTCTCATGACCTCATCACCTCCCAAAGTCCACCCTCCTGATGCTGTCACTTCACTTTTAGATGTTAGTGTATGAGCTTGTGTGTGTGTGTGGGAGGGGATCACAGATGTTCAGGCTGGGCCCTAGTGATTCCCTGAGCTGTGCCTGCAGCACCCACAGAGAGCCTCTTGGGAATTACCCGACTTGATATCAAGGGACAGTATCCCAGGCCTGTCCCTAGACTGAGGGGTCAGCATGTAGTGGTATTTGTGTGTATATATGTAGGTGTGTGGTGTAGGAGGAGAGAGAAAGAGAAAAAAAGGATGGAGAATTTTATTTATTGTTTATGTGTATGTAGTGTGATATGTGTGTGTGGCATGTGTAGGTTGTATGTATGTGTGTAGGGTATGAGTTTGGGTATGTATGTGAGTGTGATGTGTGTATATGTATGTTCCTTGGCTATAGACGGGCTCCTCCATCCTGAGACATGGTGGCTGGGCCTGACAGGCCTGTGGCACTTCGAGAAGGTGGAATATCATACTCTGTGTGCTGGGTGCTTAGTTCCTGAGAGAAGTCCTGGAGGTGTGGGGTTGGGATCAAGGAAAGTGGGGCTCTTGGCTTGAGGTGTGGGTGTGGGTGCTGACGGCTAGCTTTGCCTTGGAGAGGGTGGGGATGTGAGCATTTGCACACCTTAGTTGAGCCCAGAATCACCCTGTCATGTAAGGCTCAGAGAGGGTAAGTGGCACACACTGGCACACAGTGTGAAGGGGATGAATGGTATTTGTGTGTCTGTCTGCCTTCAGGGTGATGCTGAGTGCTTAGGGGATTATCCTGCTTCCTTCCCACAAGGCCTTGTTCTTATCCTTGGCTCAGGGGAGGCCCTGAGCAGCTCTGGGAGGCCCACTTCCCAGACTGAGCTCTCTTCTTGGCACAGACACTGCCCAGGCTACCCGCCCTGTTCTGGAAGACTGGGGGTGGGTTCTCCTGCTGTACTGAGCCAGACATGCAGAAGATCCGCCCCTGCCTCCAGTTGTGTTTGACAATGCACCCTTTGTCCCTTGGTCCAATCTCCTCCAGGCTCCCAGCATAGTTCCTTCACCTGTGATGTCATGGGAGGCCCTTACAGCCAGGTCCCAGGCGGATGGGCGGTGTGGGGCCTGGCAGGGTAGGAAGGGTCGCACGACTGGGCTACCCCTGAATCTTTCAAAGTTTCAAGGTTAGGGTGTGTGTGTGTGTGTGTGTGTGTGTGTGTGTTTGTCTGTGTCTGTCTGTCTGTCTGTCTGTCTGTCTGTCTGTGTGAGTGTCTGTGCTTCTGTGTACAAATCCCAGCCGGGTCCTTTGCTTTGAGTTTTTCTCTCTCCCCAAGCACCTCCAGCCTCTTGGCCTGTGAGTGGATGAGTCATTGAGCTGGCCTCTCCCAAGAGCCTGGGGCATGAGACTCTGGCTTCTTGCCAGCCTGAGGGGCCACTGGGCCATGACCATGCCCCTAGGTGTCGCTGCATGTACCTTCATGCTCCCTGGGGACTCTCTAGGGCCTAGCTGTGGGCTTGAGGAAGTTTGCTTAGGAGAGAGCCTCAGAAGAGATTGTGATGCAGCGGAGCAAACAGGACCCCAAGGATCTGCTCATGTGTGGGCACCCCAAATCCGTGACAGCATTTAGAAGACAGATCTTTGCAGGGTGACTCCAGATAGGATCACCCTGGATGTCTTGGGTGGCCCCATCCCTGATCAGTGCCATTATAAGCAAGGGGGAGTCTCAGGAAGGAGGCAGGATTAGGGTACCATGGCTACCACAGTAAGGACACCTAGACCACTTAGGGTGGAGGAGACTTATCTGTGCTTGTGACCTCCACAGTGTTGTCAGAGTGGGATCTCTGACCAGGTGGTTAGATGGCTGGGTAGGATGCCAGCAGAGCTACAGAGATGGCAGAGGCAGTTACTATTGGTCTGTCACCATGGTGAGCACTTAGACCCTGGGGTGGAAGTAGTGTTGCCCTATGGAAAGAGTCTCATCCTTCACTGTGAGACATGGAGCTGTCCCAGGCACACAGTTAGAGAACAAAAGCAGAGAGGCCCAAGGAAAAGAATACCTGTAGGTTGTCTTGCCTGTCCCACCAGGGGCAGGATCTTCCTGGAACTCATAGGTGGACTATATTGGTCTTGAATGCACAGAGACCGCCAACCTCTGCCTCCTAGTGCTGGGATTAAAGATGTGTGTCACCGTGCCCTGCTGACCCCTTTTTAAATTCTAGGAAGCTAAACTCTTGGGTATGGTAGGGGCAAGTGTGTGACTCACTATCCAGGGTCCTTTTGGCCTGTCTGGCTTCTTATCGGCTCTGGGCTCCTCAGCTAATGATCAGGTATGCCTTCAGAGGCCGCCATGTTCCTGTGGAACCTTCATGGAGGCTTGCTTCAGTTACTGCCAGGCGGTGGAGTTCATGTGCTGCCAAGGACTGACCCAGATTCTCAAGCACCATCTACAAGGGCCTGTGTCCCCGTCAGAGCCACCAATAGCGGGGAGAGGAGTCGGGCACGCCTGCTTTGGCTCTAGGAGGCGAGGCTGGCTGGGATCCTACTCAGATGCTTGCTCATTTGACCACTTCCTTCTCACTCCATTCTGCATGGAAGAGGGATCTGGAGGCTGGAGATCTGAGCCCATGGAGCTTTAGAGGTTGGTGTCTGGATATCATGGGTCTCCCATGGCAATGGGTGGACTCTCTATACTAAACAGCTTCCTCCTGTGTTTAGTACAGAAGTTTCAAGTAACTAAACAGAGCTTCAGGCACAGTTGAGTCCAGGTGCTTGATGTTATTTCTTTGGAACTGCACTCATCAGCCCTGTGCAGGAGAGCTTGGAGCCCGGTGACGGTGACAGTGAGGGGACACCCACCTGTGAAGGCTGGGGGCAGGAGGCTCAGAAGTTCAAGGTCATCTTCAGGCACATAGTGAGTTCGAGGCCTGCTTCTTGCCTGGGGATAATTAATTGTAGGGTGCTGTGGGGAGGCTGCCAGTGAGACAAGGGGTGGTGTGTTCCAAGGAGGCCGGAGTCACCACCTCTGGCAGTGTCCACGGGGTCCAGTGTACACCCCTAACTGGCCTGACGTTGATTACTAGTGTGTTTCTTTACAGTAAATGAGGCTCGGAGGAAGGCTCGCTGTCACCAGGGCTCCTAGCCTGGCATGGTGTTCCCCCTGTTGTAGGTACTGCTCCCGTGCAGGGTGCTGTTCTGGTTGTCTGAAGACACAGGCCCGTCTGGCTTGGGCCTCTCTGGGCCTCCGTTGTGTCTGGGTGGCAGGCTGGTGTACTGGTTATTCAGAGACCATACTGGCATATGTCCCCAAGTTGAGCTAACTTTCTGGCTTTGCCTAGAGTATTTGGGCCAGCATGCTCTCCTAGCCCAGCCCCTCATCTGTGTTGCCCATAATCTCTCTTGGTTTGTGTGCTCTGGGGCCTGGGGACTCTTCTTTAGTCTCTCTAGGCCCTCTTCCCAGGTGAGCTGGTCCTGTCCACTCTGGGGTTCCCAGTGGGCTTAAGACCTGGAACTGCTTCTGGGGACTATTGTTATCTGGGTGCTGCCTTTGGCTCCTGGCCACAGGGCCTCCAGACCCTCCGTGGTTGCCCAGCCTCAGATCTACCGTTGATCATTGCTGAGTTGTTGGGGCCATCACTGGTGACTGTATGTGCTCCGTCTGTGCTGATACAAAGTGGGTGTCCCCTTGGCTGAGTGTCCAGGGGCTACAGGTCTCTCCCCTGGCTGACAGGGAGGGTTGGGTAGGTAGTTCTGTGGTCAGCCCCGGGCTGACTGGGGGAGGGAACTGAATTGCAGGAGTCCTACCACTGGGCAGCTAGTAGCCAGCTGGAACATTGGTCCTCATCCACGTGTGGCCGTCTGCTGTTCCCTTCAGGAAACAATGATCTCTCCTGGATTCCTCCAGAAGTGTCCTGAGGAGAAGGGAAGAACAGACAGATTATACAGTGGCTATACAGCTGTGGCTGGGCAGCCAAATATGCGGGTAGGTGAACAGGTGGGCATGTGGGGCTCTGGCTTACGTTAAAGTCAGAGGTTCTGAAAGGCTCCTCCCAGCCTAGGTCTTTCTGATGTCCCTTTGGCCCCCTACATGGCAAGCTGAGCTGATGGGTTGCAGCCCAGCAAGTGGTGAGACACTGTTGGACAGGCCCAGCCAACGTCAGGTTTTGTTGAGTAAGGTGAGTTGGAGAGGGGTGTTTGTGTTCATTGTGCTCGGCGTGGAGTCTCTGGGGCATACAGGGCTTTCCATCAAGGGGCCTCCTGGAGGAGGTGTGTGTGTGTGTGTGTGTGTGTGTGTGTGTGTGTGTGTGTGTGTGTATTTGCGCCTGCACGGTGGCAATTACCTCAGTGTTTTGAATTGCATGGTTGTGAAGTGTTGAACGCTTTTTTAGTGCTGTGCCTTTGATCTCCGGAGCTCTCACCCTGTGAAATTCTGTCCTGAAACCCCTCCCCCATGCTCCTCAACTCCTCGCTTCCGCATTCTAGTTGGCACTGTTTATCTCTGGCCACCTGCTTCTGTGTCCCCTTTGGAGTCTCTTGTGCAGAAGGACCTGGGTCTCAGGCTGTGTCCCTGCTGAGAGACAGGCCTATGTCTCAAGTGGTTCTGTCTAGTGACCTGCTTCCCTGGCAGTCACTGTACCAAAACTTAGAGTAGGCAGACTGTTAGAGCCCCTCAGCTAGTGTCACTACCCAGCCCCCACCCCACCCTGCCACATCTATACACTAGCCCATTGTCTGATTCTTCTCTGTGGGCGAAGTGGCCACCGCCATGGCCAAATGGAGGAGAGGGCCGATAGCAACCCGAGGCTAGCCAGAGTGGCTGGGGACCTGGAGTGGGGCCTGAGAACTGCATGCCTGAGAATTACCGGGTATGGTTTAGCTGCCCTCAGTGGTGGGCTGGGGAGATGCTCCAGTCAGTGGAGTGCGTGTCTTGCCAATTCCATCGCTAGAGCCCATGGAGAAAAGCCAGGCATGATAGATAGCATGTACTTGTAATCACAGCATTGGGGAGGTGAAGCAGGCTGATGGGCCTAGCTCCTCGGGGAACTCCAGGTCCCAAGGAGGGATGACACCCAAGCTTGGCCTCTGGTCTCTGCATGCGTGCACATGCACAGTAATCAAACTAAGTGCAAGGGAAGCCCTGAGGAAGAAGTGGCTCTGTCTGCCTTGGCAGGAGCCCTTGGCTAGCCACAGCCCAGGGACACCCATGTGGCTAAGCTGGGGCCAGAATCTGTGGCTTGCTTAACTAGATTTCTTCAGTGCCTAAGTGGCCAAGGCCGGAGGGTGTTGTGTGATCCTGAGCAGAGGAGAGCTGCTCCCTGTACCTTGGTTTCCCCATCTGTTGAATGGTTCAGGTGTGCTTGGTGACAGGCTCACAGCCTTCACCACATTCATACACATGAGTAGGACCATGATGGGGACTAGCTGTCGCAGTGTAGGAAGTGGGCCCTGTGAGGCCACACGGAAGCTGGGGGATTTGGAGGCTTTCCCCCGACAGTGGACAGTGCGTTTCTAGAGGTAAAGATGGGCCTGTACCTCTTCATAGATAGCTTGTCCGCGAGGCCTCCCAGCTAAGCACAGAGAAATCTTTACCCAGTTCAAGGTTGCACAGCAGCATAAAGGGTGGAGTTGGTGTCAGAACCTGGTCTGGCCATTGGGACAGTAGTTTATGTGGTTCTGTCGAAAGGGGAACTGTCTAGGATTGGGCAGCTTTTCTTGGCATCATTTCTACTTAGTGACCAAGAGACTGTGCTTTGGCCTTCCTTCTCCATTGCTTTGGCTATGCGCTTGATCCCGGCTGGGGCTGGAGTTGGGGAGGAAGAGTCCTGTGTGGCCGGAGGATGATGTGGGGCATGGGGTCAGAGCCTTTAAAGTTGCACCAATGCCTAGGTTTGATCAGGAGCCTCAGAAACCCCCATAGAAGGCATCGCTGGAAGTCACTCTTCTCATGTGGCAGTGTGGTGTGCCTGGTGGCCTCTGGCTCCCACAGAAACATTGGAGCATGGAGGCAGATCTGACAGGTGGATGGCCGTTGTGGTTCCTGTCCACAAGGCTCTTGGCATCTGTGGAAACTGGGCTATACCATGTCCTCCTGGGGTCCTTTGCCAAGAGAACCTGTCACCTACCCAAAGACTCTGGCTCCTATGGTGGATGTGAGCCCTGGCCTCTGCCTGCCACACACATTCCAATTCTGGGGAGCCCCTGTCACCACCTGTCCTGTGTAAGTTTGGTGTCATTGTGTTTTGTCTGTTAGCAGGAAGCAGCAGGCTGGTGCCACACACAGCGCGTCCTATGAGCCTCTCTCTGCTGTCCTGCTGTTCCGCATTATTCCATCTCCATGTCTGAGCCAGGCCACTGACAGGCTGTGTCCCCAAGTGCCACATACCTGCCTGCAGTCCTACAAGGAGGTTGCTGCCTTGGGGTGGGAACAAAGGTGGGCCGTTACAAAACTGGAGCTGGCCCACCTCTGCTGGGCACAGTCCTTTGCTGAGCACCGGTTATGCCAGCCAGCCGGCACCGTGAGGAGAAAGAAGTGGGCAAGGGATGTGGGCATACATGTCACCTAAGGTGGGTGCTGCCCGGGGTTGGCCTTGGAGGATGTCTCTGCCATAGGCTGTGACTGTAGTGGCGCACACCCCCGGTTCAGCCAGTCCCTGCCCTTGTAGGGTGACATTGTTTGTTCTACAGAAGCTGCTCTGTTGAGATTGCCTTACTGAGAGCCTGTTGCCCTCCAAGCTCCTCCCTTGGCACTGCCTAGACAGGTTCCTCCTTGGCAGGCTGTGCCGCCAGGAACCTGCTGTCCTCGGGCTGCAGCCACTCCGCCATGAGGTGTGTGAAGATGTCCCTTCCCTGTTGCAAGCTTGTAAGGCTTCTGTCTGCCTCCTGCCCGATGCTGTGCCATCTGCTCACTTCCCTTGCCTGTCGCTGCCGCCCCATCACACAGTCTGTCTCTAGCTTGGACGTTTATAGTGGCTTGACAGCTGTGTTACCCATGACAAAACACTGACGCTGTGCTGTCCCTCAGCCCTGTCGGGGGCTCCCCATTGCTCCTGGAACAGAATCTCTCTGTAGGGCCTTGAGTGACCTCCCTCTATCTAATTCAGTGACCTTCTCAGATACACAACTTCTAGTCTCCCCTCTGGGCTCCTGCTGTGGTGATGCTGCGCCCCACCTGGACACTCTGCTTCCTTCCTCTCAGGACTGTTCCAAAGCCTGTTTGGAACCCGTTTGGGACCTGGGTACCCACCCTTTTCCTTTCTGACCTGCGCTGTGCCTCTGTGGACATTTGTGTGACTTGGTCACACACTGTATTTAGTTTTATGTGTCTGGCTCTTTACTGAGTGTTAACACCCTGCAGTCGTCTGGTGTGCTCTATGTCAGTATTTCCGGTCTATTTATTTTATTTTAATTTTATTTTTTGGCTAAATAGCGCTTGCACCGAATGGGCAGGCCATGCTGGTGAGCGTTTCTGTCTTGTGATTGTTGAGAATGGGTTCGTTCTAAACATGCATGTGTCAGTCTGACTCTGTCAGTTCTTCGAGTGCCTGGAAGTGGGGTTGCAGATCCTCAGTAATTCTGTATTTCAGGATTTGAGAACCTGCCAAATTGTCTTCCTAATTTGTGTTTGTTTTCCAATCTGGCTACAAAGGAGGCTGATAGTAAAAGAGGTGAAGTGTGGGTCAGATAAACTCATGGGATGGGGTCCCTACTGTCTCTGGCTTTGGGGCTGCCCTTTATGTTGGGACATTGGAAAGGGGTTGGCCGGATGACCCTTGATGATGCAGCTCCTGTGTTCTCAGTGGATGCCCTATGAATTTTGGGGTGGAAGCCAGCCAAGCCAGGCTGAGGCATGAGGTTCCCCAGAGGTGGCCTAGAGAGGCATTCTCTCAGCCTCTAGAGTCTGTGGGCTCCGTGCCTATATTTCCACAGGCAAAGAAAATAGACATTCTACCTCCCAGCCTTCCTGCGTATCCCCAAATCAAATAGTGGTTTTGAGGCCTTTCACGGTGTCTGTGTGACACAGGACGGAGGTCAGCCTCAGGGTGGGGTTGCACTGGTGGTACCGCCAGCTCCGAAACCAGGCAGGAGGTGTGGTGTAGACTTGTTTGCGCCTTCCCCTCCCAAGGCAGCATCTTGCCTAAGGCACAGTACAGCTGCCACGTTGGCTCTTCTCTTCTTCAGTGTTGTGTGACATGTCTCATTTTGGTGGTAGGTAGTCTGTGTAAGCCGGAGTTCTTGATAGCAGGTGACAGAGTCAGCCAGGGCGTCTGAGTAAAGCAATTCCTGCTCGGGGAGCTCAGGGATGACGTTCCATTGGGTCCTCAGGTGCCAGTCACTGCCTCCCTCCCTAACAGTCTGATTGTCATGTCTGGGTCACATGACCTTTCTAGGAGTCAGGGTTTGAATGTGAAGTTCACACTGGTAGGTTGGGTCTGACCTACATAGTTGGTATGTAGTCAGGACCTCCAGACTGGAGGCTTGTGGCTTTTGGACCTGCCATCTTCACCTTCCCTGCTTCGTTTCTCTACATGAGACCTTTCACTGGCTGACGTTGGCCATCTGCTGCTTGGAGGGCAGTTATGAGGAAGGGTCAGGATGAAATTATAGGGAACTGGTCAGTCTCTTTGTCCTTGACCCCTTGTCCAGGCCCCGGCCTTGCTCTGGGGTGCAGTGTGAAAAGGAAGGGAGTTTTGCCTGAGGGACAGGTAGGGAAGGGAAGGACCGTGGGGAGGGGCTCAGTCTTCCCACATTCTTGGCTCTTGCAGCCTCCAGGTTCCCATCCTTGAGACCACTGGGATATTCTCAGAGCTTTTCCTCTATTAGCCTTGGAGACTCTGGCCTGGAAGGTGGCATTTATGCATCCTGGACCTGTTTGGTGCCCTCCTGTCCCGGACGCCTGTGTCTGGTCCCGGATGTCCCTGCTGTGACCCTCAGCATCCAGTTCCCTGACTCCTAGTGGCACCAGGTCAACCACATGTATGTTCTGTCCGTATTACACAGCAGTCTCTGGCTGAGGTCGACAGGGCAGACAGGCTTTGCCTGGGTCACCCTGTGACCCATGGTAGGTCATTGGTGTGTACTGCGCTGCTAGCACACGATCCAGGGACAGGCCCAGCAGCTGTGAGCTGGGGTTGCCAGGGGCTTTTGGAGAACTTTGCCCTGGAGACTTGGAAAGTCCCAGCTGTGGAGTGAGCTGGCTGACGGAGGTGGGTGTGGGAGCCATCGGATGGCTGTGGGTATGTTGTCCACAATGGAGGTCCCCAAGTCTGCTAGTCGAGGCCCTCGCTAGTGGGGATATGGCTTGTGAAAGGAAGGTAGGCAAGGCATTGTGGCTTTGGGCTGTCAGTGGGGAGAGGCTCAGGCAGGAGAAAGGACTAGGCCTCTGTGGCTGTGGACCAGCTGCCTCAGGCTCAACTTGTTTTCTCTTTTCTCCACAGGCACCTGTGACCAGGTCGCCTGCCATCAGATGACCGAGACCAGTCCTTAGTCCTAGCTGTGGTCAAGAGTGTATTGAGCTTCAGAGGCTACCTGGACCCCACCACCATGTCAGGATCGACACAGCCTGTGGCACAGACATGGCGGGCTGCTGAACCCCGCTATCCGCCCCATGGCATCTCCTACCCGGTGCAGATAGCCCGGTCCCACACGGTAAGGGGCACGTCTGCCCAGTACCACTTCTGCTGCTCTCACGCATCTTCTGAAACCAGGCTGCTGCGCCCATGTTGCTTTGGTCACAGTAGGGACACTGGTGACAGCCAGGGGTAGTGATGCAGGCCTGTAATCTCAGCATTGTGGAAGTGGAGGCAGGAGGATTGTGACTTTGAGACCAGTCTGGGTTACATTAGCAAGTCCTTATTCTAGTGTGGGATGGTCTAGGCTGGGGCTAGACTGAGTGGACGCTTTGTTGTATCTTGATTGACAGTGGAGTTGGCAGGCGCAGTGGGGCACCTGTGATATACACCACTTTCCCAGTCAGACTCGTTTCTGCTTGGTTTGGGACTGAGGTGGTTTTGAGGAGGGAGACTGAGGTCACACCCCCTTCTTCCTAACCCTCAAGGTCTTGGTGCTTATTTGACTGTAAGGCTGAGGCCAGTGTCTGCCCCTGCCAGGGTCCTGTCCCCCCCCTCTTACTGAAGAGCATGCAGGGGGCTGGGCTTTCGAGTCTTCTCTGTGGGCCTTTATTATATGCCTGTTGCATACCGTGCTCCTGGCTGTTGGCTGAAGGGGTGTGAACTGTATAAGCTCCTGTTGGTTGGGAGTTGCCTTGTGTGTGTGTGTGTATGTGTCTCTAGGCTCATGTCTGTCCCTCCTGGATGGTGTGGTCCCTTTCTGTGACAGAGCTGTATCTGTGTGGGAGATATCTCTAATTGTGAGTCAAGTATGCTTTCCCTTGAGCCCCCAGGGCCTGGCCTCAAGGTGCCATGCACAGTGGCTCCCCAAGAACTGAGGGCCTAGGTGTAGAGCAGCGTGGTGAAGGGTGTCTGCCATGTAGTACACAGACGGCTTTCTCGGAGCGTCAGGGCCTTGGGGGTGGGGAAGGCAAGCTCTTGCCATCACCCAGGGGCAGCCTCGCAGTGTTGGGATCCCGCACTCCTTGGCCCCAGCTTCTATGCCACCATTAGTTACCATCTGCTGTTTGAGGTACTGCCTCACAGCCATCACCAGTGGTCAGCTGGGAACCCAGACTTTCCATTTAATGTTAGGGGCTCTCAGTTCTGTCACCTGTAAAGTAGGGTGACGAGAGCACCCACAAGAATGCCTGTGCATGCCCTCATGTGGCTGTCTACTGCCACCGTAACTTGATACTGTTCAAGCCATTTCCTGGAGAGGCCCTGCCTGGGGCTCCCCCTGCCCTCCAGGCTGATGCCTGGGGCTTCCTTCTTGTCCTCCTCCATTCATGTTGCTCATCTACTTTCTCCGTGCATGCCCAGTCTCAGGGTGTCTTCTAGCTGCTCTAGCCCTTTCCCTCCCAGCTGCCTTCCTGCTCTTTGCC
Organism: Microtus ochrogaster; assembly: GCF_000317375.1. NCBI lineage: Eukaryota > Metazoa > Chordata > Mammalia > Rodentia > Cricetidae > Microtus > Microtus ochrogaster. The sequence goes on from NC_022010.1 coordinate 12,474,477, forward strand.
CCATTTGTGACCTTTCCCCAGCATTTAGGGTCACTAGTTGACCCTAGGCACCTTCTGATCTCCTGCTGGGCCATTGGTGACGCAGGATGCCACCAGCAGGACCTAGTGGTTACTAACCCCGCTGGGGTGAGTGTGGCCTGATGGGATAGCTACAGGTTGGAACATGTCTATCCCCGGGTAGGGCCCACGTGCTCCTTTCCAGGGGACATGCTTGTTCTTTGGCCTCTAGCCCTTGCTGGGCCATCAGCAGAACTCTGCTGATCCCTGGGGACCATGAGGGTCTCTTCTAGTGGGTATCCAGGCTTCTTAGTTTCTCTCTGCTGGCTTGACAAAGGCTGGGGTCGGTGATCTGGAGTCCCTGGTCTCTTTGTAGCTTTCCCATGCCCCTCCCCTGACCTACGTTCCTTTCCCCCTTCTCCATTAGTCCAACCTTCCTGCAACCCCTTCTTTCAGCCTCCCCACCTCATCTCCCAAGTCTTCCCCAAGGCCCTTCCTCAAGTCAGCCGCCTCTCCACTCCCCACCCCAACCCATTCCTCCCCTCTCTGTGCCCAAAGGCTGGTAGAGCACAGCCATGAGAAACTGTGTTGTGCTTAACACTTACGTCTTGGGAAAGAGAGGCCAAAGAACAGGAGAAATGGAGGCGCAGCAAGGCTGATGCCCCAAAGGAGAAAACAACATTCTAAGGAGCCTTGTGTTCAGCCCTGGTGCGATGACCAGCTCAGTCTGTGGCTCCTTGGGCCTGGGAACATAATGTTTGGGTCTGGGCCATTTATACACACACTAGTAGCCCTTTCTTCCTGGAGGCTCTGCCCTCTCACTTCAGACATGTGAGGTGCTTTATAAAATGCTGGGGTTCTCTCTGAGATGACATCATGCTTGGGACGTGAGCTGGACTCTGTGTGATGCTACTGTAGGAACCCCAACTGTAGATCCCCCCCCCCCCCCGAGCATCAGAGAGTCAGTCCCCTCCTGTCATCCAGGGGTAACATGCTTCCTGTAAGCCTCAGGCTTTGCTGCCCAGATCCCACAGTCTGTTACCCCCACCCCTGGCTCCATGCTGCTGGCGTTGGGGTGCAAGAGCCACGTACCTGCAGGTCAGTGCTTGACAAGGTGTGTGCCAGGGACGTCTGATGAAGTTGGCTGTCCCTAGTCTTGGCCTTGGGCCTCGCTGGCTGACTCTGCTTTGGGATGGACCTGCGGGTTGTTGTCCAGTTGGTCACAAACTCTGCTGTGCCACATAGGGCATGATGGAACTGGATGCTGGCTTGGGCTGATGTCCTGGGTGTGTGGGCACACCAAGGGGTCCTGTACCACCTGCACATGTCACAGCTCTGACTTAGGATCCTCCTCTATTTAGTCCTTCATTAACTCCCTTGCTCACTCGTTAACTTCTCATTCATTCATTTGTTCAACAATGCTGGTTAGGTTTGTCACCTGCCAGCTTCAAAGCCCTGGGGACAAAGCTGTGAAGGCAAAGAAACCCTCTTGCCTTGGGGAGCTGACGTTCTCTTAGGGAATAGTGAGTGAAGATGAGGTGAGGGGGGCATATTTAAATGGGGAGCCAGATATTGACAATGGAGTTAAATGTCCAAGAGGAGGGACAGGCTAGGCTCCTCCTGGACAAGCAGTGCTCCAGGCCGAGTGAGAGCCCCGAGGTGAGGCTCTGTAGGAATGAGCATTGTTTAGGAGTGACCTATGGATCTGGGGTTCACAGGAGTGGCCTCCCTCTGCTGGACTTGTTCTGGAGTACTGTGTGCTTCTTGGGGATCCCCACTTGTTCTGTTTGCTGTGGAAATATACAGGGACTGGGGTGACCCTTGTCTCCTGAATCAGGCCTGCTGTAATCACCTGTGGCTGTCCCATTTCTCTGCTCTGTGACCACCCACCATGTTCCCCCTCTGTGACTGCCTCGGGGGTCACTTTAGTCATTCCACTTGTTGCAGAGGGCTTGGTTCTGGTAACTTGAGACAGTCTTCCCCTCAGGGTCCTCTCTGGGACTTTGCTCTTGTCCTCCTTGTAGGTTCGTCTTGGTAGCCGTGTCCTTCCCATGGATTTGACCCCACAGTTCTCTGGGGTCTTTTGCAAAGTCCCCCCAGCTCCTTCCCTTGCAGTTTGGTCTCTGAGGTTGCTCACTCTTCCCGAACAGGAACCCAGCTGCTTCTGTACCCTTAGCACATTTGACTGGTGCCACTGATTAAGAACCTCTTTAAGACACACAGCCAGTGGCTGGATAGACACTCAGCAGTTGAGAGTCTGTGCAGCTCTTTCAGATGATCTGAGCTTGGTTTTAAGCATCCACGTCCAGCAGTTCACAACCATTTCTAACTCTAGCTCCAGGGAAAGCCAGTGTTCTTTCTGACTTGTGTGGACATTGCATTCAAGTGCATATACACATAGATATATACACAGGCACATAATTAAAGATAAAATCTAAAGCAAACAAAATAATAAGGACGAAAAAGGCTGGGGGGTGGGGTAAGGTGGCACAGGCTTTTGATTCCAGCACCTAGGAGGCATAGGCAGGTGGATCTCTGTGAGTTCAAGGCCAGCCTGGTCTACAAAAGCGAGTTCCAGGACAGCTAGGGCTAAACAGAAAAACCCTGTCTTGAGAGAGAGAAGAAAATATGATAAAATAAAATTAACTTATCTATAGTCCATGCTTTCTGTAGCTATCACCTAGTCAGACATCACTAATCAATTGCCATGCAATGTAACCAAGTGTCTAGGCAGCCCGCACAGATTGGAAGCCTGTCTTGTTTTTCCAATTAGATGTGCACAGTTGTCCGTCCCCCCCCCCCCCCCCGTCCTCCTCTCTCATTTTCCCATAGAGATGAAGTGATCTTGGCCCATGTGAAAAATGTAGGAAGGCTTTAGTTAGGGACTGTGGGATCCAGGTTAAGACTGAGGATGCTAGTGAGCCGCGGGAGCCCGACACTGAGTTCAGACGTCAAGGCTGGGGGAACTTGTCAACAGTGTTGACGACCCAGGCCTGGCCAGGCCAGTGAAATCCTGGCACTGCTCAAAGTGAGAGGGTACAGTTTCTCCCTCCCCGTACTGTGTGTGCCAGCTGTTCTTCCCCATGGTGGGCGGGGCTCTAGAACAGCTGCTTGACTGAGACCTGGGTTTATAGGCCACCATTCTAGCCCTGTCTGCACTGGCTAGCCCTCCCTTCTTTGGGGTGCCTGAGCCTGGCTCTCACAGGGATCCCCATCCACAAAGATACCTGGGGTCTCAAGGGGTACTTAATGCTAACCAGTCCCCCGCTAGGCAGTTCCCAGCCCTGTGTACGTAGGCAGGGCCTGGGATAAGTGACTCATTCTCTGTGGTTCTTTCTCTAAACCAGCAACTGAATGCTGCGGGCGGTGGTAAAGGTGGGGTTTGCAAGCTGTGGACTTGGAGGGGCCATGCTTAACTCCCCTCCCCCAGGCTTGAGTGCACCAGCTGGACAGTAGGGTAATACCGGCGCGCTACAAGTCCTGGTGCAGCCTTGTGGGGAGGTGTCGAGTCGAGCAGTATGTTTTCTCAGCCCTACAGCTGGACGGGACTCAGCATGGTGGGAACATCACTCTGGCAGTTGTGTCTAGAAAGATGTAGGCTGGGAATGCACCCGAGCCTCTTGGTGCAGGGCGGCAAGGAAGCTGCTGCTGCTCATGCACTTGCTTACCATTCTGTTTCTTCTGCAGGACGTGGGGCTGCTCGAGTACCAACACCACCCTCGTGACTACGCCTCTCACCTGTCACCTGGCTCCATCATCCAGCCACAGAGGAGGCGGCCCTCACTGCTGTCTGAGTTCCAGCCTGGGAGTGAAAGGTGAGGAGAAACCGTGGCTCCTTGTCTTGGTGTGGTGTCTCTCAGGTAGATGATGACTTTTTGTGGGTAATGCTGCCGGGGGTGGGGGTGGGGGTGGGGGTCCAGACCTTCCTGGTACCATGTGCTCCTGATGGCATTCTAGAGCCATCACAGGGCTGTGATCTCCCAGGAGCCGGGGCTGTGAACTTGCAGGAGGAGGAGGCAGCTATGACCCAGGGTTGAGGAGCTTGGTTAAGAGACAGGAAACTCGGAGCTCTCCACCTGCTGGCTAGACCAGGTGTAACAGCAGAGGTTCTGTGATCAGCTAGTGATGTCTGCGAAGGAATAGAGTTGGGTGTGTTGTTCTTTGCTCGATCCCCATAGTGCTTCTCAGGCCTGTGTCTTTTTGCATTCTTAGTACCTCAACTCAGGAGGGTCTGTGGGGACTTGAGGCTGTAATGAATGATTCAGGCTGGGCAGTTACCACAAGGCCTCATGAATTAGAATCATGTCCCCTCCTGCTAGGGAAGACAGAGTATTCTAACAAGTAACAAGGCTCCTCGTGAGAACCTGGCTAGGTGGCCACCTGGAGTCTTGATCTCGAGCCTCTATCTCCTGTGTGATGTGTGTCCCTGGCCTCTCACAGGTCTCAGGAGCTCCACCTGCGCCCCGAGTCTCGCACCTTCCTGCCTGAGCTGGGCAAACCTGACATAGAATTCACAGAGAGCAAGCGCCCACGCCTGGAGCTACTACCCGATACCCTGCTGCGTCCATCGCCCCTGCTGGCCACTGGGCAGCCCAGTGGGACTGAAGACCTTACCAAGGTACACCCCAGCCAGATTGATGGGCTATTCTGCTGCTGCCACTGCTCTTGTGGGCAAGAAAGGGTCTGGGGGTGGAGGCAGGGAAAGGCTGGGCAAAAGGAGTGAGGTCAGCTCTGGCATGAGTGTGAGTGGGACTGAGTGCTGGGGCTGCAGTCAGGCAAGGAGAGTAGGCATGGGTGATGGGAAGAATTGGGAAAGGTATCTCTAGCCGGCAGGAGTGTGCACAGACCCTGTGCCAAGACCCCCTTTATGACTGTTAGCACTGTCCGGAGTTACTGGGAAGTGGGAATGAGGGCCCGCGAAGCTGTGGAGCAGAGAACCAGGAACTGACTGGCCTGAAGTCAGCCTCGTGTCCACCGTAGCACATTATCTCTGCCCCATTGGTACTGGGCTGCATAAGTAACCTCATGTATGACACAGTGGCTTGGAACTCCTGTCTTTATATAATAGGCTGGACAGCCAGGACTGCCCCATGTTTGAACACTGGGGAAGGGGACTCTAGTGTTCCTGAACATGAGACAGGACGGAGCGGGGATGGTACCTGACATGTCAGGGCCTGGAGTTGAGGGCCTCTGGTGAACTGTAGGACTTCTTGGGTACTAGGTAGGCTAGAAGACGGGTCTACATCTGCAGCCACGTGGGCCTGAGGAGCCCCAGAGCAGAGTCAGGGTGGGCCCTGTCTCTGTGGAGATGGCTCATACTCTGTGAGATAGTGGTCTTCCTTCTCTTAGCCCCGTTCTGTCACTCACCCGGCTGTGCTGGGGGTGGAGCTTGGCACTGTCTGCTGTTCTATTAGGCCAGCACTCTACCCACGAAGCTCTCCCTTCAGCCCTGTTTACTTTTTCTGTTTGTTTTAGTTTTCCTAAATAGGGTCTTGCTAAATCAGGCTGGTCTAGAACTTACTGTGTAGCCCAGGCAGGCCTTGCATGTAGCTCCCATGACAGGCCTGTGACTCTGGGCCGGACTTGATCTAAGTCTTCTGTCTGTTTTCTTGTCCCCACGCTGTTGCTGTGCTGCCCCGGGCTTAGGGACTCTCTGAGCCTCTCTTCTCCTGTTAGTCAGGCCCTGTAGTAGATGACTCGGGCCAGCTGGATAGAGGGTTCAGCTGTGAGCCTTGCACACACCCCTAAAGGCTGGACCAGGTGACAGGGCCAAACTCCAGCCTCTGTAGCAGAGTAAAGGCACTGGCATGAGCTCTGGAATGTTCTTGGCCCATTCCCCCCAGCCCTGCTCTGCTTGGTTACTATGACCCCTTCTGGTGACTTAAGGCAGGTACCTGGGATTTTAGGGGGATGCACATGAGCTTCGCTTCATTGAGGTAGTTCTTATTCTCCATCCGAACTATCCCTGGAAGTTACAGACTGACGTCTGTCAGTTACAGACTGACGTCTGTCAGTTACAGACTGACACTCGCCTACCCCAGGCAGCTCTTTCTCTCTGCTGCTCCAGAACCCCCTTCTCCGCTTTCTTTTCTACCCACTCAGCCTGTTGCCAGCACCCATATCCTGCCACGCAGACGCCAGGTCTAGCCACTGTCTAGCCTGTGTTAGCCTCAGTTGCTCTGGGGCATCATCACTTACCTTAACTGGCAGTGGCCTGTCTCACCTGCCCCTGCTGCCTGCTTGTGCCCCCTCCACCACTGGGTCCTGTGAGGACAGCATGGAGCTGTCTGGGTCCCAGAGCTCCTTTCCCAGGCAGGAAAGTTCAGCTCTTTTTCAAATGGCCATGAGGTCTGGTGTGGCCGAGCCCTGACATCGTCTCTCCATGCCAGCCTCCTGCTCATCTTTGTGGTTTCTCAAACCTGACCCAGCCCCACCCCTAGACTCTGACACTGGCTGTTGTGTGCCTGGTTCCCCTGTGTTTCCCTCAGAGGCTTGCTGGACTGGTGGCAGTGGGTACCCAAAGCTATTTGGGAGCCCCTAATGGGATGTTGTGACGTCTCCTTGGCACAGAACTCTTCTGACCGTACTGAGTCTGGACAGGTGTGGCCACTGGGCTCTGTGCTGTGGTGACCTGCTCACTCCAACTTCTGTTCTCCTGCATCTCTTTTGCCCAAATTTTATTTATTTATTTATTTATTTATT
>NC_022010.1:12481301-12486971 GCF_000317375.1 Microtus ochrogaster
CTCGAACTCACAGAGATCCGCCTGCCTCTGCCTCCCAAGTGCTGGGATTAAAGGCGTGCGCCACCACCGCCCGGCTTCTTCTGCCCAAATGTTATTCCTTCCCTCCCACCATCCCTTTTACCCTGTGCTTGCCCCCTTCTCTCCCTCCTTCCCCTTCTGCCGTACCTTTGTCTGTCCACCTCCCACCTGCCCGGTCCAGTTACCATCCAGCCTCCGCACATGCTCTGTTGCCGTATTCCCCCCCCCCCCCATTGCTGCTCCATTTGTCCGTCCACCCACTTGTACCGTCTGTCTATCCCTTCTTCCTCCGTTCTCCCCCCACAGGTCCTGAGTCCTGTGACTAGTGCCACCATGATGGCCATTTCCTGTTCTATGTTTGACAGTCTAGGTGTCTCCATGTCCAGGAGGACTGCCTTTAGTGCTGCCAGGAAGCTGGGAGGGACATCTGACCACTGTGGGTGTGGCGGCGGCTAGGGACTAGGCTTGAGAGTGAGAGTAGCCATTTGGGGCTGTAGGGTGAGGTCTTCCTCGCTGCCTTGTACACAAAGAGGGTGAGTCAAGCATCCCCAGGCTAGGCGGGGTCCTGTATGGGGCAGCCAGCAGGAGAAGGTATGCCCAGGAAGGCTGCAAGGATGAAAGGCTGGCACTGAGTGTCTGAAGAATCTGTCACGTGCCAAGGTCTTCCTGTTTGGAACTTAGAATTGGGGGATGGGACTCAGGTAGGCAGCTCCTGGGGAGAGGCTCTTCCTCCCCATCCTAGAGCCCCTGAGCTCGCTCTCCCGGGCAGGAGAAGGGGCTGTGCATGGCCTCCATGACTGGGTAGCAGGTGGGTGTCCCAGGACCAGCTCTGGGTTTTATATCCATGGGAAACTGTCATTCTCTGCTGTCACCAGCTGTCCCAGTCCTAGCCTCGTGCTCTTCTGAGGGTCTTGTCCTCACAGTCACCCAGTGAGGCCACTTGTGGCTCAGATGTTCCTGTTACCCTGTCTTACGGTTTCTGTGGTTGTGATGAAAAACCATGACCAAAGCCACTTGGGAATGAAAGGGTTTATTCGGTTTATGGGTCCACATTGCTCTTCATCATCACATGAGGTTAGAATAAGAACAAGCAGGACAGGAAGATGGAGGCTGGGCCTGATACAGAGGCCATGGAGGAGTGCTGTTTACTGGCTTGCTTCCCATGACTTGCTCAGCCTGCTTTCTCATATAACCTAGGATTACCAGTCCAGGGACGGCAGTATCCACAATGGCTGGGCCCTCCCCCATCAATCACTAATTAAGAAAATGCCCCACAGACTCGTATTCAGCCGATCTTACGGAGGCATTTCCTCAATCAAGAGTCCTTTCTTAGATGACTATAACTTGCATCGAGTTGACGTAAAGCTAGCCAGCACACACCCCCTTTCGGGTCTCTGCTTCTCCTCTCTGCCTGATTGTGTGTCCCTGTCTCTGTTCCACCATCTGTTGCTCTCTCCCTTGCCTGGGCCCCGGCTGGGCTGGAGCCAGGCTCCAGGGGGACTGGGTGGGTGTGGATGGAATGTACAGCTCTTCAGTGCAAACGTGGTTTGTGTGGAGTCCAGCTGGAGGCAGGAGAAGGGTTTGCGGGGAGTGTCTGGCTCCCCACTGTTTGGCAGTGTCCTCCTGCTTAGGCTTCCCAGTGCTTGGGAATTCATTGAGCTTTGTTTTAGGTGATTTCAGTATGTCACTGAGAACCTTCTTGGAAAGGTCCTTGGGTGGTTGGGACTTGGGAGACCAGCACAAGCACCAACTCTGGCACCTGTAATGAAATCCAGGTTTGGTCGCTTCAGAGGTGGTTGCCATCACCATGGTCTATGCTTCTTAGAGTGCTTGAGGGACAGCGTGTGTAACACTGAGCATCCCTACCCCATACCCCCCGCAGGCCAGCCACTTCTGTTGTTCCCCTAACTCTGGTCTGGAACCTGCTGCTGTGTCTGGCTTCGCTGGCCACAGACCTCTGTTGGAACTGGAAGAAATCAGCCCTGGGTTCCCCTTCCCAGGCCTTTTGTGACAGGTCTTTATGTCAGAAACCGAACATGTCTTACTGCTCCCTTGAAGCTTTCTGCCTAGGCATGGGACAAGGCAGAGTGACTGACTTGGAGTCTGGCTGTCTGGCTGGGGAGAGTCTGACTGACAACAGACAGATTGACTGACGGTCTGGGGAGAGTCTGGGGAGAGAACTAAACTGCCACCTGGTTTCTTGTTGGATTCAGGGCTTGTCTGTCCTCAGGAGGGTGAACAAGCAAAGTCACCTAACACTTAGAGGCTGCCCTGCCAGTTGCCCTTAGTGTATCTTGGCATGCCGGGCACTGGTCTGCATCTGTTGAGGAAGCAGTAGGATAGTATCTACTGGTCAGGGTGTCAATCCCCACCCCATCTGTCATCCTCCTGGAAAGATCCCTACGTCTGTGAAGGAGTCATTCGAATGGCTTCTCCCAGCCCTGTAGACGGTCTTGGTGGGTGGATTCTCCCCGCCTCTGGACGTTTCTGTGATTGTGTTTCACAGTCCATGGCCTTTGTTCTTGTGGCCTATTATGTGGGAGTGTTTAGATCAGGGACGGGGACCTGCTACATGTGTGCACAGTGGGGGGTATGGGCTGGGTCATTTCATGCCTGGTCCCAAGGATGAGCCGCTGGGAAAGACAGCCTGGTCCAGCTGGTCCAGGAAATGCGTGGCTGGTGTTTTGCTGCATCAGACAGAACCTTGTGTCGATGGCTTGGCTTTGGAACCCATGCTGCACTGCAAGGAGTTTGGTCCATGGTTTCAGGTTTCTCACCTCCCCCCCCTCCCCCCCTCCCCCCCCCCCCCCCCGCTTGTGGGGAACAGCAAAGAGGATGATGTGGCCACTGGCTCAGGATCATACTTGTTGCCACCTTCTGTTTTGAGATGAATATTGAGACAGTTCTCTGGAGGATTCTGTTGGGAGGAGGGCCTGGAGTCCCCAGTGTGTCATGTCCCTCTGTCCTCATGTCTGCATGAGGCCAGGGGCAAAGTGCTGGGCTGGGAGCGAGCTAATGGGGATGGAGACCCCTAAGGAGGGGGACACATAGGAGTTGTAGGCCTTTCTAGTCGCAGGAGTGGTAGGGGTGGGGGTAGGTGGGGCACCTGGTTGCCCAGGCTGCAGTTGTTCCCAGGAATAAAGCGTCCTGTGTCCATAGAGTGCAGCTGCGTGGGGGTGGGGAGCAGCCACTGGCTTTGCTTGGCCATGTCTGCCAACAGCTGCTTCCTTGGCCTATGTGGCTGGCCTTGCTGGGAGCCAGGGTAGGGACAGTTTTCTTGTCTGTGCTGTTCAGAAGTAACTGTGCCAGACTCTGGGCTGACATTTTGGATGCAACAAGGCTCACAACTCCCTGAGGCAGTGAAATTACTGCTGTCTCTCTCTCCCCATTGTACAGATAGGACACCAAGGCAGACAGCACCCACACACTATCCGAGGTCACAGAGCTGAGTCCTACAGAGCGGGCCTGGGATCCGAGCCCAGTGTTATATAGAAGAGAACTGGGCGGTTTTCCTGACCCCTTTGTTCCCAGAGCATCCGGTTCAGCCTGGGTGGTCCCTGACTCCAGCTAGAGAACAGAGGAAACCGTGGAGGAGCCAGGTGCAGGGCTATGTGTGAGGTACACAGTTCAGCCTCAGGGAGGAGTTCCCGGATGAAAGGTTCCCACAGTGAAAAAGAGCCAGTAAAAAGAGCACAGGACCAGCATCCCTGTGTGGGGGAGGCTGAGCCAGGAGGATCTCAAGTTTAGGGACGTCCTGGGCAGCAGGGAGAGAAGGCTCAGCAGCTAGGAGGATTTGTGATTCACAACTGTTTATACCCTCAGCTCCAAGGGTTCCGACCCCTCCTTTGACCTCCAGAGGGACTAGGCATGCATGTGGTACATGTACATACATGTGGAAAAACACTCACAAATAAAACAAATCTTGAAAAGATTGAAAGTAAAAAATGACTTAGGTAATAGGTCCGTGGTAGATGCTCGCTTAGCAAACCTAGAGCCCCAGGTTCCAACTCCGCTGCTCCTGTGTGCTGTGACGGCGCTTTCTGAAGAGCTGACTGATACTCTAGTTCAGGCCTGCAGCCTGCCTGCATACACTCTCATGTGTCTGTGAAGAGTGTGTGGAGCTGGGCCCAGGCGGTCACTGTTGGTCTTGTTTCTCTTGGGAATAGGAGGGATATGACCAGGAGGAGGTGGTAGTGACTGATGTTGCTCAGGTGACATGGCAGCCTCCTCGCTTTTGCCTTTAGAGAACATGCCATGGGAAGGGTGGCCAGGACCAGACAAGAAGGCAGGCTCCACATACAGAGTTGTGGTTGCTTGGAATAGGAAGTTGGTGTGCTACAGCCTGAAGTCATGGCTGGAAAAGAGGTGTTGGGGTCACTTGGGTGACCACACACACTCTGCTACTGTCCACCTACAGGACCGTAGCTTGGCGGGCAAGCTGGAGCCTGTGTCACCCCCCAGTCCGCCTCACGCTGATCCCGAGCTGGATCTGGCCCCATCTCGGCTGTCCAAGGAGGAATTGATCCAGAACATGGACCGCGTGGACCGTGAGATCACCATGGTGGAGCAGCAGATCTCCAAGCTGAAGAAGAAGCAGGTGAGTAGTGAGGACGGGAGGGGGACTCCAGTGGAGGCAGGGACCAAGGGCTACATCCCCAGGTGCCCTCAGCCATGTGGTTTGCTGGTTTTGGGGAACGTGTCTAGAAGCCCCTGGACTGGGCACATCAGGCTAACACACCTGAACTCCAGCAGAGAGTCCAGAGCCTGTTGGGGACCAAGGCTTTCTGGAAGAGGCACCTCTAGCTGCCCAGGGTGGAGAAGGAGCCTTAGGCTGTTCCTTGCATGAGATGAGTGGAATCTGGGAGCAGGGCGGTGAGGGCTCCCAAGATGGTGGCTCAGAATCCCATGGTAAGGCTGGGTCCAGGTACAGTCAGGTCAGCCATGCCAGGCTGATGGAGAACTCTGCAGCGTTCCTGCCAGGCCACACTGGACGAGACACTGAGGGCCAGAGGGGTGCAGTGACTCTGGAGCCCAGAGTGATGGGTCTAAGGTCTGACCTCAGGCTTGAGAAGTGTGCTGTCTTAGTGTTTTCTTCTGGTTCCTGGGGAGAAACTTCCTGCTTGTTAGGTTCCCTGGTTTCAATTTTTGTCTAGAATGTGAGAGTTGCCACCAGGGGTCACTGTAGGACTAAAGCAGCTTGGCTCATCTGGCTCAGTGCTCACTGTTCCTGCCTCATCTTCTCCCTGTTGAGGCCATGAACCTCTGCTCCTATGTGACTGAACATGCCAGCTTTATGTGTGCATACAGGCAGAGTGGAGCATGCTCCAATAGCATCCATGGCTCCTTTTATAGGTCATCACAGCAGGCATTAATGAGCCTCTTGTGTAGCCTGAGGTCTGTGCCTTGAACTCTTTGATCTTGGTTTCTCTCTTTGAGGCAAAGCTGACAGCAGCAACAGGAAGGGATGGCAGGTATGAGGGAATGAAGGAGAAGTCCAGTGTGAAGACACAGGCCTGTGCTGGTGACGATGATGGTGCTGGTGATGGTGATGATGATGGTGGTGGTGATGGTGATGATGATGGTGGTGGTGGTGATGATGGTGGTGGTGATGGTGATGATGGTGGTGGTGGTGGTGGTGGTGGTGATGATGAT